>NC_057798.1:26220036-26253250 GCF_018294505.1 Triticum aestivum | reverse complement strand
GGCGGAGGGGGCGCCGGGCTGTGGTGGCGACGGGGCCGCGGGGATCTAGGGTGGCGGGGTGGTGCTGCGGGCGGGTGGGGCGGCGGCGGGGCGGTGCTGGCCGGGCGGAGGGGGCGCCGGGCGGTGGTGGCGGATACGTCTCCAACGTATCTATAATTTTTGATTGTTCCATGCTATTATATTATCAATTTTGGATGTTTAATGGGTTTTATTATACACTTTTATATTATTTTTGGGACTAACCTATTAACCGAAGGCCCAATGCAAATTGCTGTTTTTTGCCTATTTCAGTGTTTCGCAGAAAAGGAATATCAAACGGAGTCCAAACGGAATGAAACCTTCGGGAGAGTTACTTTTGGAACAAACGTGATCCAAGGGACTTGGAGTGGACGTCAAGAAAGAAGTTAGGAGGCCACGAGGCAGGGGAGCGCGCCCAGGGGGGGGGGGCAGGAGCGCCCCCACCCTCATGGGCCCCTCACAGCTCCACCAACCTACTTCTTCCTCCTATATATATACCCATATCCGCTAAAAACATCCAGGAGCACCACGAAACCCTATTTCCACCGCCTCAACCTTCTGTACCCGTGAGATCCCATCTTGGGGCCTTTTCCAGCGCTCCGCCAGAGGGGGAATCAATCACGGAGGGCTTCTACATCAACACCATAGCCTCTCCGATGATGTGTGAGTAGTTTACCACAGACCTTCGGGTCCATAGTTATTAGCTAGATGGCTTCTTCTCTCTGTTTGGATCTCAATACAAAGTTCTCCTCGATCTTCTTGGAGATCTATATTTTGTAATTCTTTTTGTGGTGTGTTTGTCGAGATCCAATGAATTGTGGGTTTATGATCAAGATTATCTATGAACAATATTTGATTCTTCTCTGAATTCTTTTATGCATGATTCAAATATCTTTGCAAGTCTCTTTGATTTATCAGTTTGGTTTGGCCTACTAGATTGATCTTTCTTGCAATTGGAGAAGTGCTTGGCTTTGGGTTCAATCTTGCGGTGTCCTTTCCCAGTGACAACAGGGGCAACAAGGCACGTATTGTATTGTTGCCATCGAGGATAAAAAGATGGGGTTTATATCATATTGCTTGAGTTTATCCCTCTACATCATGTCATCTTGCCTAATGCGTTACTTTGTTCTTATGAATTTAATACTCTAGATGCATGCTGGATAGCGGTCGATGTGTGGAGTAAAAGTAGTAGATGCGGAATCATTTCGGTCTACTTGTCATGGACGTGATGCCTATATACATGATCATGCCTAGATATTCTCATAACTATGCACTTTTCTATCAATTGCCCGACAGTAATTTGTTCACCCACCGTAATACTTATGCTATCTTGAGAGAAGCCACTAGTGAAACCTATGGCCCCCGGGGTCTATCTTCCATCATATTATTTTCCGTCAACTAGCCAATTTCTGTCGCCGTTTATTTTGCAATCTTTACTTTCCAATCTATATCATAAAAATACCAAAAATATTTATCTTATCATCTCTATCAGATCTCAATTTTGCAAGTGGCCGCGAAGGGATTGATAACCCCTTTATCGCGTTGGTTGCAAGGTTCTTATTTGTTTGTGTAGGTATGAGGCGACTTGCGTGTAGTCTCATACTGGATTGATACCTTGGTTCTCAAAAACTAAGGGAAATACTTACGCTGCTTTGCTGCATCACCCTTTACTCTTCTAGGGAAAAACCAACGCATGCTCAAGAGGTAGCAAGAAGAATTGCCGGGCAGATCTACGCCAAATCAAGACATACCAAGTACCCATCACAAACCCTTATCCCTCGCATTACATTATTTGCCATCTGCCTCTCGTTTTCCTCTCCCCCACTTCACGTTTGTCGTTTTATTCGCCCTCTCTCTTCGCCTTTTTTCTGTTCGCCTCTTTTCGCTTGCTATTTGTGTACTTCTTCTTTGAGCAATTTGCTGCCATCATGTCTGAAACTGGGGAGGTGATAACATGGAAAAATTTGATGCTTTTGATGACCCTCGTGAAAAATCTACTATTTTACACACTAAAAGTTTTCGGATTGGTAGTGGTAATATTATTGGAAAAGGAGTTATTCAAGATTTCTTTACTTGTGCTGGTGCCTTGCCCTCTATGGGTGGGTCTATTCTTCATAGAACTAGTAGTCTTTCGAATGCTATATCCTTTCTCGTAATTGAACTTGAAATACAATTCATTCATATGCATCCTTGCATACAAAGGATTTTTCTAGAATTTTCTAATATCGAGCATTCTTCTGTTAAGCGAGCAACTGCTATCTTTTTGGCACATGAGTTCA
This sequence comes from Triticum aestivum, assembly GCF_018294505.1. Classification (NCBI taxonomy): domain Eukaryota; kingdom Viridiplantae; phylum Streptophyta; class Magnoliopsida; order Poales; family Poaceae; genus Triticum; species Triticum aestivum. The sequence goes on along the minus strand of NC_057798.1, from coordinate 26,250,953 downwards.
GATTTTTAATGAAAGAGGCCAATGAAATTTTTGCGCATTATAGGGTGGACGCTGGTCGTCCTCCCATAGAAGCTATCCTTTTTAATCAAGAAGACTTAATGCGTTTACGGTCTTTAGATCATGTGCCTTACGATGAAAACCTTAGAAAGAAGGTTCCTACTGATGTTCTAGTTGATAAAATTTCTAAACTTAATGATGCCTTTGCTATCCAAAACAATGGGTTAGGTTTTTCTCTTGAAGAAAGGCTTATGACTTATTGCCAAAAGAATGCTTATAATGATGAATTGGTTGTGCACTATAAAGGGCCAAAGGAGGAACCCATACCTCCCGAACTTGATCTTGGGGACTTCTGTCCCATTAAATTTATCCCTTTTGATTATTTTTGCTTGCCACAAAGAAAACTTGCTGCTGAACGTAGGGAATATGAGATGATTTTTCGCAATTTGCCCTACCATTACTATAATACCTAGATCTATTCTTGCTTTTATGCCTAGCTAGGGGCGTTAAACGATAGCGCTTGTTGGGAGGCAACCCAATTTTTATTTTTGTTTCTTGCTTTTTGGTTCTTTTTAGTAATAAATAATTCATATAGCTTCTGTTTAGATGTGTTTTCATGTTTTAATTAGTGTTTGTGCCAAGTATAACCTTTGGGAAGACTTGGGTGAAGTTTATATGATCTTGCTGTAAAAAACAAAAACTTCAGCGCTCACGAGATTAGCTACAATTTTTTACTGGAGAGTGATTTTAAGTTGATTCTTTTTGCAGATGATCAAAAGAAAAATTTCTCACGTCCAGCAATTTATTTTAGAATTTTTGGAGTTACATAAGTATACGTTTGATACAGATTACTACAGACTGTTCTGTGTTTGACAGATTCTGTTTTTCGTGTGTTGTTTGCTTATTTTAATGAATCTATGGCTAGTATCGGGGGGTATGAACCATAGAGAAGTTGGAATATAGTAGGTTGAACACAAATATAAAAAAAGAATGAGTTAATTACAGTAGCTTGAAGTGGTGATTTGTTTTCTTATACTAACGGTGCTCATGAGATTTTCTATTGAGTTTTGTGTTGTGAAGTTTCAAGTTTTGGGTAAAGATTTGATGGATTTTGGAATAAGGAATTGCAAGAGCCTAAGCTTGGGGATGCCCAAGGCACCCCAATGTAAAATTCAAGGACAACCAAGAGCCTAAGCTTGGGGATGCCCCGGAAGGCATCCCCTCTTTCGTCTTCGTCCATCGGTAACTTTACTTGAGGCTATATTTTTATTCACCACATGGTATGTGTTTTGCTTGGAGCATCTTGTATGAATTGAATCTTTGCTTTTTAGTTTACCACAATCATCCTTGATTTACACACCTTTTGGAGAGACACATGTGATTCAGAATTTATTAGAATACTCTATGTGCTTCACTTATATCTTTTGAGCTAGATAGTTTTGCTCTAGTACTTCACTTATATCTTTTAGAGCACGGTGGTGGTTTTATTTTATAGAAATTATTAATTTCTCATGATTCACTTATATTATTTTGAGAGTCCTTTAGAACAGCATGGTAGTTTGCTTTGGCTATAAAATTAGTCCTAATATGATAGGCATCCAAGATTGGTATAATAAAAACTATCATAAATAGTGCATTGAATACTATGAGAAGTTTGATACTTGATGATTGTTTTGAGACATGGAGATGGTAATATTAGAGTTGTGCTAGTTGAGTAGTTGTGAATTTGAGAAATACTTGTGTTGAAGTTTGCAAGTCCCGTAGCATGCACGTATGGTAAACGTTGTGTGACAAATTTGAAGCATGAGGTGTTTCTTTGATTGTCCTCCTTATGAGTGGCAGTCGGGGACGAGCGATGGTCTTTTCCTACCAATCTACCCCCCTAGGAGCATGCACGTAGTGCTTGGTTTTTGATGACTTGTAGATATTTGCAATAAGTATGCGAGTTCTTTATGACTAATGTTGAGTCCATGGATTATACGCACTCTCACCTTTCCATCATTGCTAGCCTCTTTGGTACCGTGCATTGCCCTTTCTCACCTGGAGAGTTGGTGAAAACTTCACCGGTGCATCCAACCCCGTGATATGATATGCTCTTTCACACATAAACCTCCTTATATATTCCTCAAAATAGCCACCATACCTACCTATTATGGCATTTCCATAGCCATTCCGAGATATATTGCCATGCAACTTTCCACCGTTTCATTTATTATGACACGCTTCATCATTGTCATATTGCCTTGCATGATCATGTAGTTGACATCATATTTGTAGCAAAGCCACTTTCATAATTCTTTCACACATGTCGCTCTTGATTCATCGCATATTCCGGTACACCGCCGGAGGCAATCATATAGAGTCATATTTTGTTCTAGTATTGAGTTGTAATCATTGAGTTGTAAATAAATAGAAGTGTGATGATCATCGTTAGTAGAGCATTGTACCAAAAAAAAGAAAGGCGAAAAAAAGAAAGGCCCAAAAAAGAAAAAAAAGAAATAAAAGGGACAATGCTACTATCCTCTTTTCCACACTTGTGCTTCAACGTAGCATGATGATCTTTATGATAGAGAGTCTCTTGTTTTGTCACTTTCATATACTAGTGGGAATTTTACATTATAGCACTTGGCTTGTATATTCCAACGATGGGCTTCCTCAAATGCCCTAGCTCTTCGTGAGCAAGTAAGTTGGATGCACACCCACTTAGTTTCTTTTGTTGAGCTTTCATACATTTATAGCTCTAGTGCATCGGTTGCATGACAATCCCTACTCCTTGCATTGACATCAATTGATGGGCATCTCCCTAGCCCGTTGATTAGCCGCGTCAATGTGATGCCCGGATAATTAAGCTACAGTAATCTCCTGCTAATGATGCTAGGTCATCACTCTTACTGTTGCTAATCCTCATTTGATCCGAAGCATAATTCAAATTAAAGTCCAAATTCAAATTTCTCAAACCTGCAAAATAAAATGTTCATCTTTTGGCAAGTATTCCATAACTAATTATGGTGGTGAACCAACATTTTTGCAAAGTGTTTAAATGCCTTAAACTAGTCAACATAGTGGCCTAGATAATTATTTAATTGATTTTTAAATTGTAAAATTACTAAACTATTTTATTTTTTACCTCCAACTATGTGTGGCAATGGCATAGGTTACTAGTGTTGATTTAGGGGCTAGTGATGTATTTTGTAAAACTAAAAATAAAAGGAAACTAATTAGAAAATAGAAAAGCAAAATGAAAATAAAATGAAAAGGCCTCCCCTGACCCCCAGGCCTCGACCCATCTAACCGAGCCAACCCAGCTGGTCCAGCCCATCTCCCCCGATCGCGTCCCTCCTCTCTGTTCCCCCGACTCGAGCCGCTATAGGGGCTCGTCCCCGTCGGACCAGCCTCGCCGACGCCACCCCGAGGGGATAAGGGCGACGCCTCGGGCTCCCGTCACCTCGTCCCCCCTCACCTACCGCCACTCCCACTCCGCCACTTGTGCCTCTCCTTCCCCAGATCCACCTCTCTCCTCTCCATCTCCTTCGTTCTGGAGAGGAGACCGACGCCATCGCCACCGTACCTCCGTCAATCCCACGGCCACCAGTGGCCCCGAGGCCATCGGCCCTGTCCGTCCGCTCCGCCGTCCTCATCCACGTCGCCCGGGGTCCTTCATGGAGCCGAGGGCCCCTGCAGCTGCCGATCGCCATCGTCCCCATTCGCCTCTGACGCTTGCCGGTGTCGTCGAGCACCCCTGCTGCTCCTAAGCCGTCAAGGGCCTTTCGTGGCCGCTCGTTGAGCTCCACTCCGTCCTCTCCCCTCTCCTTCCTCGCCTCACCGCGCCCCTAGCCGTAGCTACCATCCTGGTCGTAGCGCGCCTCCGCCGCCGTACTCGTCACCGTGTCTACACTCTCCCTCCAGCTCGGACGAGCACGGCATCGTGCTCAGCACGCTCCTAGCAGTCCAGCGCCACTTTCCACAGTCCTTGCAGTGCCCTGCAGCGACGAGCGCGAGCATGCCCGAAAGCCACCACCGCCAAGCTCGACGCCGGCGACGTTTCCGGCCTCCCCGACGTAGTCTAGCAGCACCACTCGACACGGCTCCCTCCTAGCTTTCGAACGCAAGTCGTGGCACACAAAATGATGAACTGTGGTGTTTTTCCGAGCTGCTCCGGCGTTCGGCTGCCGCGGAGAGCTCGCCGGAGCTCGTTTCGGCACCGGCACTGACCTGACGTGGCTTGGGTCCCACCCAGTGTCACTACCAGTGGGCCCCGCGGCGCGTTTGACTGCGTTGACTCTAGTCAACGCGTGGCTTTATTCACCCTGAGGCACCGACATGTGGGCCCAGCCAGTTAATTAAAATTAACTAAATGGCTTTCATTTAAAACATAATTAGATTAGCTAAATACCCACTAACAGGGGCCCACTAGTTAATTAACTCTGCATAGATTTAAAACTAACCCTGTTTAACCCACTGTCTATGACAGGTGGGTCCTGCAGGTCAGGTTTGACCCTGACCAGGCGGTTTGACTTGCTGACGCAGTAGTGACGTCATATTTCCATTTCTGTTAATTTTGATAATTCCGGAAAATGTTTTGATCTTTGAAAATTCATAGAAAATAAACCATAACTCAGTTGGAAAAACTTTATACATGAAAGTTGCTCAGAAAGGCGAGACAAATCTGAATACTCTCTCCGTTCATCTGTCACATGTCTATAGCATAGCAAACATCGAACCTTTACCCTCCGGTTGGTCTGTCCGAAAATGCCAAACTTCGGGAAAACTTTCTGGATGTTATCCCACTTCACCAGTATCGTGTAGTACTGCATTAGATCACCCCTAGCTCTTCTTGTTGACTTGTCATGTATCTGTTTGCTCTGTATTTACTGTTTCTTCCCCCTCTTCTGTCCGGTAGACCCGAGACCGATGCCACCCCTGTGATCGACTACGTCGACGACGACCCTTACCTTTCATCGGAGCTTCCAGGCAAGCCCCCCTTTGATCATCCCGATATCACCCATTCTATATGTTGGAAATATGCCCTAGAGGCAATAATAAAAGCATTATTATTATATTTCCTTGTTCATGATAATTGTCTTTATTCATGCTATAATTGTGTTATCCGGAAATCGTAATACATGTGTGAATAACAGACATCAACATGTCCCTAGTGAGCCTCTAGTTGACTAGCTCGTTGATCAACAGATAGTCATGATTTCCTGACTATGGACACTGGATGTCATTGATAACGAGATCACATCATTAGGAGAATGATGTGATGGACAAGACCCAATCCTAAACATAGCACAAGATCGTATAGTTCGTTGGCTAGAGTTTTCCAATGTCAAGTATCTTTTCCTTAGACCATGAGATCGTGTAACTCCCGGATACCGTAGGAGTGCTTTGGGTATGCCAAACGTCACAACGTAACTGGGTGACTATAAAGGTAGACTACGGGTATCTCCGAAAGTGTGTGTTGGGTGACATGGATCAAGACTCGGATTTGTCACTCCGTATGACGGAGAGGTATCACTGGGCCCACTCGGTAATGCATCATCATAATGAGATCAGAGTGACCAAGTGTCTGGTCACGGGATCATGCATTACGGTACGAGTAAAGTGACTTGCCGGTAACGAGATTGAACGAGGTATTGGGATACCGACGATCGAATCTCGGGCAAGTAACATATCGATAGACAAAGGGAATAGTGTACGGGGTTGATAGAATCCTCGACATCGTGGTTCATCCGATGAGATCATCATGGAGCATGTGGGAGCCAACATGGGTATCCAGATCCCGCTGTTGGTTATTGACCGGAGAGTCGTCTCGGTCATGTCTGCTTGTCTCCCGAACCCGTAGGGTCTACACACTTAAGGTTCAGTTACGCTAGGGTTGTAGGGATATGTATATGCAGTAACCCGAATATTGTTCGGAGTCCCGGATGAGATCCCGGACGTCACGAGGAGTTCCGGAATGGTCCGGAGGTAAAGATTTATATATGGGAAGTCCTGTTTCGGGCATCGGGACAAGTTTCGGGGTTATCGGTATTGTACCGGGACCACCGGAAGGGTCCCGGGGGTCCACCGGGTGGGTCCACCTGTCCCGGGGGGCCACATGGGCTGTAGGGGGTGCGCCTTGGCCTAATGGGCCAAGGGCACCAGCCCCACATAGGCCCATGCGCCTAGGGTTTGAAGGGGGAAGAGTCCTAGGAGGGGAAGGCACCTCCTAGGTGCCTTGGGGGGGAGGGAAACCCCCCTTGGCCGCCGCACCCCCTAGGAGATTGGATCTCCTAGGGCCGGCCACCCCCCTTGGCCCTCCTATATATAGTGGGGGAGAGGAGGGACTTCATACCTGAACGCCTTGGCCTTTGGTTGCCTCCTTCTCCCTCCCCAACACCTCCTCCACCTCCATAGTGCTTAGCGAAGCTCTGCCGGAGTACTGCAGCTCCATCAACACCACGCCGTCGTGCTGCTGCTGGTGCCATCTCCCTCAACCTCTCCTCCCTCCCTTTCTGGATCAAGAAGGAGGAGACGTGGCTGTTCCGTACGTGTGTTGAACGCGGAGGTGCCGTCCGTTCGGCGCTGGTCATCGGTGATTTGGATCACGTCGAGTACGACTACATCATCACCGTTCTTTTGAACGCTTCCGCTCGCGATCTACAAAGGTATGTAGATGCATCTAATCACTCGTTGCTAGATGAACTCCTAGATGATCTTGGTGAAACGAGTAGGAAATTTTTTGTTTTCTGCAACGTTCCCCAACAGTGGCATCATGAGCTAGGTCTATGCGTAGTTCTTCTTGCGCGAGTAGAACACAATTTGTTGTGGGCGTAGATTTGTCAACTTTCTTGCCGTTACTAGTCCTTTCTTGCTTCAGCGGTATTGTGGGATGAAGCGGCCCGGACCAACCTTACACGTACGCTTACGTGAGACCGGTTCCACCGACTAACATGCACTAGTTGCATAATGTGGCTGGCGGGTGTCTGTCTCTCCTACTTTAGTTGGAGCGGAATCGATGAACAGGGTCCTTATGAAGGGTAAATAGAAGTTGACAAATCACGTTGTGGCTTTAACGTAGGTAAGAAGACGTTCTTGCTAGAACCCTTATTCAGCCACGTAAAACTTGCAACAACAATTAGAGGACGTCTAACTTGTTTTTGCAGCAAGTGGTTTGTGATATGATATGGCCAAAGTTGTGATGAATGATGAATGATCTATATGTGATGTATGAGATGTTCATGCTATTGTAATAGGATTCACGACTTGCATGTCGATGAGTATGACAACCGGCAGGAGCCATAGGAGTTGTCTTTATTCTTTTAATGACCTGCGTGTCATCGAGAAACGCCATGTAAATTACTTTACTTTATTGCTAAACGCGTTAGCCATAGTAGTAGAAGTAATAGTTGGCGAGCAACTTCATGGAGACACGATGATGGAGATCATGATGATGGAGATCATGGTGTCAAGCCGGTGACAAGATGATCATGGAGCCCCAAGATGGAGATCAAAGGAGCTATGTGATATTGGCCATATCATGTCACGTTTATTATTTGATTGCATGTGATGTTTATCATGTTTTGCATCTTGTTTACTTAGAACGACGGTAGTAAATAAGATGATCCCTCACAATAATTTCAAGAAGTGTTCCCCCTAACTGTGCACCGTTGCGACAGTTCGCTGTCTCAAAACACCACGTGATGATCGGGTGTTTTATTCAGACGTTCACATACAACGGGTGTAAGACAGATTTACACATGCAAACACTTAGGTTGACTTGACGAGCCTAGCATGTACAGACATGGCCTCGGAACACAGAAGACCGAAAGGTCGAGCATGAGTCGTATAGAAGATACGATCAACATGAAGATGTTCACCGATGTTGACTAGTCCGTCTCACGTGATGATCGGACACGGTCTAGTTAACTCGGATCATGTAATACTTAGATGACTGGAGGGATGTCTAATCTAAGTGGGAGTTCACTAATAATTTGATTAGTTGAACTTAATTATCATGAACTTAGTCTAAAATCTTTGCAATATGTCTTGTAGATCAAATGGCCAACGTAGTCCTCAACTTCAACGCGTTCCTAGAGAAAACTAAGCTGAAAGACGATGGCAGCAACTATACGGACTGGGTCCGGAACCTAAGGATCATCCTCATAGCTGCCAAGAAAGATTATGTCCTACAAGCACCGCTTGGTGACGCACCCGTTCTCCCTGCAGAACAAGATGTTATGAACGCTTGGCAGGCACGTTTCGATGACTACTCCCTCGTTCAGTGCGGCATGCTTTACAGCCTAGAGCCGGGGCTCCAAAAGCGTTTTGAGAGACATGGAGCATATGAGATGTTCGAAGAGCTGAAAATGGTTTTCCAAGCTCATGCCTGGGTCAAGAGATATGAAGTCTCCGACAAATTCTTCAGCTGTAAGATGGAGGAAAACAGTTCTGTCAGTGAGCACATACTCACTATGTCTGGGTTGCATAACCGCTTGACTCAGCTGGGAGTTAATCTCCCGGATGATGCGGTCATTGACAGAATCCTCCAGTCGCTTCCACCAAGCTACAAGAGCTTTGTGATGAACTTCAATATGCAGGGGATGGAAAAGACCATTCCTGAAGTATTTGCTATGCTGAAATCAGCAGAGGTAGAAGTCAGGAAGGAACATCAAGTGTTGATGACCAATAAAACCACTAAGTTCAAGAAAGGCAAGGGTAAAAAGAACTTCAAGAAGGACGGCAAGGAGGTTGCCGCGCCCGGCAAGCAAGCTGCCGGGAAGAAGCCAAAGAATGGACCCAAGCCCGAGACTGAGTGCTTTTATTGCAAGGGAAGCGGTCACTGGAAGCGGAACTGCCCTAAGTACTTAGCGGATAAGAAGGCCGGCAAAACGAAAGGTATATGTGATATACATGTAATTGATGTGTACCTTACTAGTGCCCGTAGTGGCTCCTGGGTATTTGATACCGGTGCAGTTGCTCACATTTGTAACTCAAAGCAGGGGCTGCGGAATAAGCGGAAACTGGCAAAGGACGAGGTGACGATGCGCGTCGGGAATGGTTCCAAGGTCAATGTGATCGCCGTCGGCACGCTACCTCTGCATCTCCCTTCGGGATTAGTTTTAAACCTTAATAATTGTTATTTAGTGCCAGCTTTGAGCATGAACATTGTATCGGGATCTTGTTTAATTCGAGATGGCTACTCTTTTAAATCTGAGAATAATGGTTGTTCCATTTTTATGAGAGATATGTTTTATGGTCATGCTCCTATGGTGAATGGTTTATTCTTTATGAATCTCGAACGTGATGCTACACATGTTCATAATGTGAGTACCAAAAGAAGTAAGGTTGATAATGATAGTCCCACATACTTGTGGCACTGCCGCCTTGGTCACATAGGTGTCAAACGCATGAAGAAGCTCCATGCAGATGGACTTTTAGAGTCTCTTGATTATGAATCATTTGACACGTGCGAACCATGCCTTATGGGTAAAATGACCAAGACTCCGTTCTCAGGAACAATGGAGCGAGCAACCGACTTATTGGAAATCATACATACTGATGTGTGCGGTCCGATGAGTGTTGAGGCTCGCGGTGGCTATCGTTATGTTCTCACCCTCACTGATGATTTAAGTAGGTATGGGTATATCTACTTAATGAAACACAAGTCTGAAACCTTTGAAAAGTTCAAGGAATTTCAGAGTGAGGTTGAAAATCAACGTGACAGGAAAATCAAGTTTCTACGATCAGATCGTGGAGGAGAATACTTGAGTCACGAGTTTGGGGCACACTTAAGAAAATGTGGAATAGTTTCACAACTCACGCCGCCTGGAACACCTCAGCGTAATGGTGTGTCCGAATGTCGTAATCGCACTCTGTTAGATATGGTGCGATCTATGATGTCTCTTATCGATTTACCGCTTTCTTTTTGGGGCTATGCTTTAGAGACTGCCGCATTCACTTTAAATAGGGCTCCGTCGAAATCCGTTGAGACGACACCGTATGAATTATGGTTTGGGAAGAAACCTAAGCTGTCGTTTCTAAAAGTTTGGGGATGCGATGCTTATGTCAAGAAACTTCAACCTGAAAAGCTTGAACCCAAGTCGGAAAAATGCGTCTTCATAGGATACCCAAAAGAAACTATTGGGTACACCTTCTACCTCAGATCCGAAGGCAAGATCTTTGTTGCCAAGAATGGGTCCTTTCTGGAGAAAGAGTTTCTCTCGAAAGAAGTAAGTGGGAGGAAAGTAGAGCTTGATGAAGTATTGCCTCTTGAACCGGAAAATGGCGCAACTCAAGAAAATGTTCTTGAGGTGCCTGCACCGACTAGAGAGGAAGTTAATGAAAATGATCAAGATACTTCTGATCAAGCCCCTACTGAAATTCGAAGGTCCACAAGGACACGTTCCGCACCAGAGTGGTACGGCAACCCTGTCTTGGAAATCATGCTGTTAGACAATGGTGAACCTTCGAACTATGAAGAAGCGATGGCGGGCCCGGATTCCGACAAATGGCTGGAAGCCATGAAATCCGAGATAGGATCCATGTATGAAAACAAAGTATGGACTTTGACTGACTTGCCCGTTGAGCGGCGAGCCATAGAAAATAAATGGATCTTTAAGAGGAAGACAGATGCGGATGGTAATGTGACCATCTATAAAGCTCGGCTTGTCGCTAAGGGTTATCGACAAGTTCAAGGGGTTGACTACGATGAGACTTTCTCACCGGTAGCGAAGCTGAAGTCCGTCCGAATCATGTTAGCAATTGCCGCATTCTATGATTACGAAATATGGCAAATGGACGTCAAAACGACATTCCTTAATGGTTTCCTTAAGGAAGAGTTGTATATGATGCAGCCGGAAGTTTTTGTCGATCCTAAGAATGCTGACAAAGTGTGCAAGCTCCAACGCTCGATTTATGGGCTGGTGCAAGCATCTCGGAGTTGGAACATTCGCTTTGATGAGATGATCAAAGCGTTTGGGTTTACACAGACTTATGGAGAAGCCTGCGTTTACAAGAAAGTGAGTGGGAGCTCTGTAGCATTTCTCATATTATATGTAGATGACATACTTTTGATGGGAAATGATATAGAACTCTTGGACAGCATCAAGGCCTACTTGAATAAAAGTTTTTCAATGAAGGACCTTGGAGAAGCTGCTTATATATTAGGCATCAAAATCTATAGAGATAGATCGAGACGCCTCATAGGTCTTTCACAAAGCACATACCTTGATAAGATATTGAAGAAGTTCAATATGGATCAATCCAAGAAGGGGTTCTTGCCTGTGTTGCAAGGTATGAAATTGAGCTCAGCTCAATGTCCGACCACGGCAGAAGATATAGAAGAGATGAGCGTCATCCCCTATGCCTCAGCCATAGGTTCTATTATGTATGCCATGCTGTGTACCAGATCTGATGTAAACCTTGCCGTAAGTTTGGTAGGAAGGTACCAAAGTAATCCCGGCAAGGAACACTGGACAGCGGTCAAGAATATCCTGAAGTACCTGAAAAGGACTAAGAAATGTTTCTCGTTTATGAAGGTGACGAAGAGCTCGTCGTAAAGGGTTACGTCGACGCTAGCTTCGACACAGATCTGGATGACTCTAAGTCACAAACCGGATACGTGTATATTTTGAATGGTGGGGCAGTAAGCTGGTGCAGTTGCAAGCAAAGCGTCGTGGCGGGATCTACATGTGAAGCGGAGTACATGGCAGCCTCGGAGGCAGCACATGAAGCAATATGGGTGAAGGAGTTCATCACCGACCTAGGAGTCATACCCAATGCGTCGGGGCCGATCAAGCTCTTCTGTGACAACACTGGAGCTATTGCACTTGCCAAGGAGCCCAGGTTTCACAAGAAGACAAGGCACATCAAGCGTCGCTTCAACTCCATTCGTGAAAATGTTCAAGATGGAGACATAGAGATTTGTAAAGTACATACGGACCTGAATGTAGCAGATCCGTTGACTAAACCTCTCCCTAGAACAAAACATGATCAACACCAGAATTCCATGGGTGTTCGATTCATCACAATGTAACTAGATTATTGACTCTAGTGCAAGTGGAAGACTGTTGGAAATATGCAATAGAGGCAATAATAAAAGCATTATTATTATATTTCCTTGTTCATGATAATTGTCTTTATTCATGCTATAATTGTGTTATCCGGAAATCGTAATACATGTGTGAATAACAGACATCAACATGTCCCTAGTGAGCCTCTAGTTGACTAGCTCGTTGATCAACAGATAGTCATGGTTTCCTGACTATGGACACTGGATGTCATTGATAACGAGATCACATCATTAGGAGAATGATGTGATGGACAAGACCCAATCCTAAACATAGCACAAGATCGTATAGTTCGTTGGCTAGAGTTTTCCAATGTCAAGTATCTTTTCCTTAGACCATGAGATCGTGTAACTCCCGGATACCGTAGGAGTGCTTTGGGTATGCCAAACGTCACAACGTAACTGGGTGACTATAAAGGTAGACTACGGGTATCTCCGAAAGTGTCTGTTGGGTGACATGGATCAAGACTGGGATTTGTCACTCCGTATGACGGAGAGGTATCACTGGGCCCACTCGGTAATGCATCATCATAATGAGCTCAGAGTGACCAAGTGTCTGGTCATGGGATCATGCATTACGGTACGAGTAAAGTGACTTGCCGGTAACGAGATTGAACGAGGTATTGGGATACCGACGATCGAATCTCGGGCAAGTAACATATCGATAGACAAAGGGAATAGCGTACGGGGTTGATAGAATCCTCGACATCGTGGTTCATCCGATGAGATCATCATGGAGCATGTGGGAGCCAACATGGGTATCCAGATCCCACTGTTGGTTATTGACCGGAGAGTCGTCTCGGTCATGTCTGCTTGTCTCCCGAACCCGTAGGGTCTACACACTTAAGGTTCAGTTATGCTAGGGTTGTAGGGATATGTATATGCAGTAACCCGAATATTGTTTGGAGTCCCGGATGAGATCCCGGACGTCACGAGGAGTTCCGGAATGGTCCGGAGGTAAAGATTTATATATGGGAAGTCCTGTTTCGGGCATCGGGACAAGTTTCGGGGTTATCGGTATTGTACCGGGACCACCGGAAGGGTCCCGGGGGTCCACCGGGTGGGTCCACCTGTCCCGGGGGGCCACATGGGCTGTAGGGGGTGCGCCTTGGCCTAATGGGCCAAGGGCACCAACCCCACATAGGCCCATGCGCCTAGGGTTTGAAGGGGGAAGAGTCCTAGGAGGGGAAGGCACCTCCTAGGTGCCTTGGGGGGGAGGGAAACCCCCCTTGGCCGCCGCACCCCCTAGGAGATTGGATCTCCTAGGGACGGCCACCCCCCCTTGGCCCTCCTATATATAGTGGGGGAGAGGAGGGACTTCATACCTGAACGCCTTGGCCTTTGGTTGCCTCCTTCTCCCTCCCCAACACCTCCTCCACCTCCATAGTGCTTAGCGAAGCTCTACCGGAGTACTGCAGCTCCATCAACACCACGCCGTCGTGCTGCTGCTGGTGCCATCTCCCTCAACCTCTCGTCCCTCCCTTGCTGGATCAAGAAGGAGGAGACGTGGCTGTTCCGTACGTGTGTTGAACGCGGAGGTGCCGTCCGTTCGGCGCTGGTCATCGGTGATTTGGATCACGTCGAGTACGACTACATCATCACCGTTCTTTTGAACGCTTCTGCTCGCGATCTACAAAGGTATGTAGATGCATCTAATCACTCGTTGCTAGATGAACTCCTAGATGATCTTGGTGAAACGACTAGGAAAATTTTTGTTTTCTGCAACGTTCCCCAACACTATACTCTCATGCTTGCATTAGATTTTGCTACTGTTATCGGTTGCTCCTATTCTGATGCATAGCCTGGTTTTGTAACCTGCTGTTGTACCTTACCTTCTTATCCTAAACTGCTTAGTATAGGTTGGTTAGTGATCCATCAGTGACCCCCAGTACTTGTCCTTGTTGCCCCTGCTTCATCATCGACGACTCGATCAGCATGATCGACGACCAGAGCCCGACACCTCACATCACATCACGCCCCTTTTGTTGCTCGACTCTGCAGAGCTACATTCGAGTGCCGAGAGTGATCCCTCATAACGCACTCCTGATGATAATTCTGTAGTGTAGCTATTCGGTCGTGGTCATCGAGGGTGATTTCCTATTTCACCATTCCCGATACGGCTCTGTCGTTCAACACCTCAAGTGTGAACCTCGAGGGTGGTCCCTCTTACGTTCACCTTGATGATTACATTGGGTGGAATCCACCGGGGGTGATTCCTCGGGTTTTCCCCTTGATGTTTGGACACGCGATTACAATGACTTTACTTGAGACCTTGGTGAAAGTCGGGCGGGCCTGGAGAGCACTCGCAAGATTATGACATGGCACGGCCGTGCATTCTAGGCCCTTGTCGTAAGTCCACGAGACGGGGCGACAGGGTCACTTTCGATCGGGAGTCTCTGCTCGTCTCTGCAAGCTAATAATACACTATGGTTTGGGTATTTGTTTTGAGTTGGCCTCTGGCCTTTACGCACCAACCACCACGCGAGAATAGTTATGGGCCTCGGCGTCGTGGTATCAGCCGAAGCTTTGTCAGACGTCCAGTTTAGCAGTGCGGCACGGCTGGGCCGGCACCATCCATGTAGAGGTGGAGCCTGGACCCGCCCTGCGCGCAACGACCCGGAGTGCAACGGGCGATGGGCCCAGACCCCGGAGTGCTTAGGAGGTAGACCGGTGGGGACCTCTCTGCTGAGCCTAGGTAGGGCTGCGATGTGTTGATCTTCTAAGGCCGGGCATTGACCCTAGAAAGGTGTGTCCGGCCAGAATGATCGAGCGTGTTGGAAAATGTGGTGCACCCCTACAGGGAAGATTATCTATTAATAGTTGTGTCCACGGTAACGGACGTTCAGACTTATATCCTGATCTTATACAACTACAAATGGATACTTGAGATATGTGGCCCCGGGATTGCTTTCTCGCAGGGAGTCGAGGAAGGATCTCTGGGCGTTGATGTTAAAACATGCTTGTTAAATATTAAAATTCTACTCTTTACTCTTCTACATGCTGCAAGATGCTTGGAGCTGCGTGAAGATGCTAGTCTTTGAAAGGCTAGGCCTTCCCCCTCTATTCTGGCATTCTGCAGTTCAGTCCACAGATACAAACCTTCCATTTGATACCAATGCATACTTAGTATAGATCTGATGCTTGCGAGTACTTTGGATGAGTACTCACGGTTGCTTTGCTACCCATTTCCCCCCTTCTTTCTACTTTCCGGTTGATGTAACCATATGGTGGATCCCTTGAGCCAGATGCCATCCGCCGACGGATACTGCTACATGGAGGCCGCCGAAGACCAGGAGTAGTTAGGAGATCCCAGGCAGGAGGCCTTGCCTCTTCGACCGTTGACATTTGTGCTAGCCTTCTTAAGGAAAAACTTGTTTAACTTATGTCTGTACTCAGATATTGTTGTTTCCACTGACTCGCTTGTGTATCGAGCTTTTGTATTCGAGCCCTCGAGGCCCCTGGCTTGTAATATGAAGCTTGTATGTCTTTCTTTTGTGTTTAGAGTTGTGTTGTGATATCTTCCCGTGAGTCCCTGATCTTGATCGTACACGTTGCGTGTATGATTAATGTATGATTAAATCGGGGGTGTCACAGTCAATGTGAGACTTTCTCCTTTTTTGTTCTATTCCACCCATAGTGCTATATCCATGGCTCACGCTCATGTATTGCGTGAAAGTAGAAAAAGGTTTGAGCTTACTAAAGTATGAAACAATTGCTTGGCTTGTCATCGGGGTTGTGCATGATGAGAGCATTCTTGTGTGACGAAAATGGAGCATGACCAAACTATATGATTTTGTACGGATGAACTTTCTTTGGTCATGTTATTTTGAGAAGACATGATTGCTTAGTTAGTATGCTTGAAGTATTATTATTTTTATGTCGACATTAAACTTTTGTCTTGAATCTTTTGGATCTGAAAATTCATGCCACAATAAAGGAAATTACATTGGAAAATATGCTAGGTAGCATTCCACATCAAACATTCTGTTTTTATCATTTACCTAATCGAGGACGAGCAGGAATTAAGCTTGGGGATGCTTGATACGTCTCCAACGTATCTATAATTTTTGATTGTTCCATGCTATTATATTATCTGTTTTGGATGTTTAATGGGATTTATTATACACTTTTATATTATTTTTTGGGACTAACCTATTAACCGAAGGCCCAGTACAAATTGCTATATTTTTGCCTATTTCAGTGTTTTGCAGAAAAGGAATATCAAACGGAGTCCAAATGGAATGAAACCTTCAGGAGAGTTATTTTTGGAACAAACGTGATCCATGGGACTTGGAGTGGACGTCAAGAAAGAAGCAAGGAGGCCACGAGGCAGGGGGCGCGCCCCCCACCCTCTCGGGCCACTCGCAGCTCCACCGACCTACTTCTTCCTCCTATATATACCCATATACCCTGAAAACATCCAGGAGCACCACGAAATCCTATTTGCGCTACTGCAACCTTCTGTACCCGTGAGATCCCATCTTGGGGCCTTTTCCAGCGCTCCGCCGGACGGGGAATCGATCACGGAGGGCTTCTACATCAACACCATAGCCTCTCCGATGATGTGTGAGTAGTTTACCACAGACTTTCGAGTCCATAGTTATTAGCTAGATGGCTTCTTCTCTCTCTTTGCATCTCAATACAAAGTTCTCCTCGATCTTCTTGGAGATCTATTCGATGTAATTCTTTTTGTTGTGTGTTTGTCGAGATCCGATGAATTGTGGGTTTATGATCAAGATTATCTATGAAAAATATTTGATTCTTCTCTAAATTCTTTTATGCATGATTTAAATATCTTTGCAAGTCTCTTCGAATTATCAGTTTGGTTTGGCCTACTAGATTGATCTTTCTTGCAATGGGAGAAGTGTTTGGCTTTGGGTTCAATCTTGCAGTGTCCTTTCCCAGTGACAGCAGGGGCAGCAAGGCACATATTGTATTGTTGCCATCGAGGACAAAAAGATGGGGTTTATATCATATTTCTTGAGTTTATACCTCTAGATCATGTCATCTTGCCTAATGTGTTACTCTGTTCTTATGAACTTAATACTCTAGATGCATGCTGAATAGCGGTCGATGTGTGGAGTAATAGTAGTAAATGCAGAATCGTTTTGGTCTACTTGTCGCAGACGTGATGCCTATATACATGATCATGCCTAGATATTCTCATAACTATGCACTTTTCTATCAATTCCTCGACAGTAATTTGTTCACCCACCGTAATACTTATGCTATCTTGAGAGAAGCCACTAGTGAAACCTATGGCCCCCGGGTCTATCTTCCATCATATTATTTTCCGTGAACTAGCCAATTTCTGTCGCTGTTTATTTTGCAATCTTTACTTCCAATATATATATCATAAAAATACAAAAAATATTTATCTTATCATCTCTATAAGATCTCACTTTTGCAAGTGGCCATGAAGGGATTGACAACCCCTTTATCGCGTTGGTTGCAAGGTTTTTATTTGTTTGTGTAGGTATGAGGCGACTTGCGTGTAGTCTCCTACTGGATTGATACCTTGGTTCTCAAAAACTGAGGGAAAATACTTACGCTGCTTTGTTGCATCACCCTTTCCTCTTCTAGGGAAAAACCAACGCATGCTGAAAAGGTAGCAGTGGCGACGGGGCCGCAGGGCTCCGGGGCGGCGGGGTGGTGCTGCCGCGGGGTGGGTTGGCGGCGGTGCTCGATGGCGGCGGCGCTCGGTAGCGGCGGTGCGGGCGCGGGTGCGGTTGAGTTGGGGTGTGGGGTGGAGAGAGGGGTGAGAGAGAGGGGAGAAAGAGGGGGGGGGGGTGGGGCCGGAGAGACAGAGAGGGGGCCACCGTTACTAAGTGGGGATATGTTCTTTGCCGGCAAAGGGCGCGCATAGCAGAAGGGGGAGACGGCCTTTAGCTGGGCCCTTTCTTTGTCGTCCGCCAGCGGACGACAAAGCTCTAGTAGGCAGACGACAAAGAATCCGACCTAGCCACACCGTTCTCTATGGGGCCCACCTGGTCTTTGCCGTCTGCCTTCTAGCTCTTTGCCGTCAGCTGGCTGACGGCAAAGAAGCAGCTGACGACAAATAGCCTTTTGCCATCTGCCCTTTCTTTGTCGTCCGCTTTGTGGAAGCGGATGGCAAAGAGGCTCTTTGCCGTCAGCTGGCGGACGGCAAAGAGGCTCTTTGCCGTCAGCTGGCGGACGGCAAAGAGGAGGCAGATGGCAAAATGCCAGATTCCAGTAGTGTTAGCAACATGATCCCGAATGAAATGATGACAAACTTGTATATGCTTAGTTCGAGAATGTTGCACGGGATTGTGAGCAATCTTAATAGCACTCTCATTGTCACAAAGCAATGGAACATGTTTCACACCGATCCCATAATCCTTAAGAGTCTGGGTCATCCAAAGTAATTGAGGACAACATGAACCAGCGACAATGTATTCCACTTCGGTAGTGGATAAGGATACCAAGTTTTGTTTCTTGGAGGATCAAGACACAAGAGATCTACCAAGAAATTGACAAGTACCCAAAGTGGACTTTCTATTAACCATGCCACCGGCATAGTCCGAATCGGAGTAGCCAACAAGATCAAAAGAAGACCTCTTAGGATACCAAATGCCAAATTTGGTGTATGTATTAAGTATCTCACTATCCTTTTCACAACCTTAAGATGACATTCTTTGGGGGCCGCTTGATACCGTGCACACATGCACACACTTAGCATAATATCGGGACGGGAGGCACATAGATATAAAAATGAACCAATCATAGAGCGGTAAACCTTTTGGTCATCCGATTTGCCATCCTTGGTCAAGTCAAGATGTCCACTAGTAGGCATGGGTGTTTTCATACCTTTGCTTTCTTGCATGTTGAACTTCTTGAATAAGTCCTTGGTGTACTTTGTTTGAGAAACAAAGGTGCCCTCCTTAGTTTGCTTGATTTGCACACCAAGAAAGAACTTGATTTCACTCATCATAGACATCTCAAACTTCTTCAACATTAGCTTCCCAAACTTTTCACTAAAATGAGGGTTAGTCGAATCAAATATGATATCATCAACATAAATTTGGCACACCAATATTTCACCATTAACCCTTTTACTAAAAAGAGTAGAATCTATCTTTCCTATCTCAAAGCCTTTTTCAATAAGAAACTTTGTCAAGCATTTATACCACGCTCTAGGAGCTTGTTTAAGACCATAAAGAGCTTTGTGAAGTTTGTAAACATGGCAGGGCTTCTTAGGATTGACAAAGCCGGGAGGTTGTTTAACATAAACTTCCTCCTCGATTTCACCATTTAGAAAAGCACTTTTAATGTTCATTTGGTAAAAGGTAATATCATGGTGATTAGCATAGGCAAGTAAGATGCGGATGGACTCAAGTCTAGCAACGGGAGCATATATCTCACCATAATTCATACATTCAACTTGAGCATAGCCTTCAGCGACAAGACGTGCTTTGTTGCGAACAACTTGTCCATCTTTGTCTTGCTTGTTGCGGAACACCCATTTGGTACCGATGATGTTGTGGTTGTTGTCGGGCTTCTCGACTAATGTCCACACTTGGTTTCTCTCAAAGTTGTGTAGCTCTTCATGCATGGCATTTATCCAATCCAGATCTTCTAATGCTTCTTCAACCGTTCAATGCTAGAGATGAATGAATAATGTTCACAAAAATTAGCCAAACGAGTTTTAGAGCGAGTGATTCTCCCGGTTTGGATATCATTGAAGATTTGTTTGACGGGATGGTCTCTTGAGACTCTTGCTCGAACTCGTGAGAGTTTTTGCTTGGGTCAGGGTGGAACATCTTCTTCATCATCTCGTCCTTCTTCTTGGCCTTCTTCATTGTTGACGTTGTCGTTCTCTTGTCGTGGTGGAGAAGGGGGTTGATGAGGTTCATCTTGGTGTACTTCCTCGTTTTCTTCATCTTGGTGTGTCCCACTTGTGGATGCTTCCAAGTAAACTTTTGGTTCACCTTGACGTGAGGTAGAAGCTTCCACTTGGACGGACGAGGTACTCTCCTTCACCTCCGTTGGACAAATCTTGCCAATAGACAAGTCTTGGATTGCTTCCAAAGGGTCTTTGTCTCCTACATAAATTGGCAACTGTTGTACTATGCAAGCCGTTAGATTCATCAAACTTCACATCTACCATTTCTTCAACCTTTCGGGTGAAATTGTTGTATACACAGTAAGTGTGAGAATTTGAGCAATAACCAAGTAGGAAGCCCTCATGAGACTTAGGAGCAAATTTAGACCGACGATGCTTATCAAGAATGTAACACTTTGAGCCGAATACTCGAAAGTATCCAACTTGGGGTTTGTTACCGGTGAGGAGCTCGTATGCCGTCTTGTCGAGTAGCTTGTGAAGATACAAGCGATTTGTTGCATAATAAGCCGTCTCAACCAGTTCCGCCCAAAAGTGTTTTGGAGTCTTGTACTCATCAAGCATCGTTCTCGCCATCTCAATAAGAGTCCGGTTCTTCCTCTCAAAAACTCCATTTTGTTGAGGTGTGTACGTAGCCGAGAACTCGTGTGAAATCCCCTATTCGTCAAGAAAGGTATCCACATTTGCGTTCTTCAACTCCGTTCTGTTGTCGCTGCGAACCTTCTTGATATTCACTTCAAATTGATTTTGGGACTTCCTAGCGAAGTTTTTGAAGATCTTTTGGAACTACGATTTATCATCAAGAAAGAACGCCCACGTAAATCTTGAAAAATCATCGACTATGACTAAACCAAATGAGTTTCCACCGAGACTCTTGTAGGCATTGGGACCAAAGAGATCCATATGAAGTAGCTCAAGTGGTCTTCTCGTGGTCATGATGTTCTTCACGGGGTGACTTCCTCCAACTTGTTTTCCTGCTTGACAAGCACTACACAATCTATCCTTGTCAAATATAACATCTTTAACTCCAAGGATATGATTACCTTTAATAAGCTTATCAAGATTTCGCATGCCCACATGACCTAACCTTCTATGCCACAACCAGCCTTTAGAAGATTTAGCAATAAAGCAAGTTTTAGGTTGAGCCTTTTTAGTGAAGTCGACAATGTAAAGATCACCTCTACGTATACCGGAAAAGACCATATTATGATTATGTCTACGAAACACTTGGCAATCTACTTCAGTGAATAGGACATTGAAACCAAAGTCAGCAAGTCTAGATACGGAAAGTAGATTATAGCCAAGAGATTCAACGAGTATAACATTTTGTATGGAGCTATCATGTGAGATGGCCACCTTACCAAGGCCGACCACCTTACCCTTTGAGTTATCACCCAAAGTGACATACTTTCGAGGGCCGTCGTTTTCAGCAAGCTCACAAAACATATCCTTATCTCTGGTCATATGATCTATACATCCACAATCAAGGACCCATTCCTTTCCTCCAGCCATGTAGCCGCGAAGATTAGCCATAAGACCAAAGTGTCTCATAGACTCATCGAGATCGAAGTCACTATCATCATCCTCATCATAGTATCTGTGTTCCACATCGTCTTGTGATGGGTCAATTCCTAGAGAGAGTGATTCATTAGATTTATGACCATGACAATGTGCATCTTTTATGGATTCTAATGACTTCGGAGATGATATTGCTAATGATTCCAACATCTCCTTTGGCACGCATAAGGTCACAAAGCTCAAACAAGCAATCACCATACTTGGGATCATTAGGACTTATCTTAGTCAAAGCAATAGACTTATGAAGGATCTCATCTAAGTTTTCAAGGAATAGTTTGGGAAATCGTTCCTCAAGAAATCTCCATATAGTGTAGGCACAATCAAGAGTAGGCAAGCAACTAATCAAGTTTATAGGCAAACCTCTAGTGATAAGGTTGCGGATCATGTCAATGGACTCAGCAAGGGTAGGATGCAAATGATCAACATGAGGTGCACAAAGGATAGTAATATACTTGCTCAAACGATATTCATTGAAAATAATAAGCATCTCATTTTTTCACTCATGAAAGTACTCTCCATCAAGTATTGGCACTCTATGTCTAAGACTCCCCAACATAGACTCATCCATATACACCACTCTTTGTTTTTCTTTGAAGGAGAAGTCAAGAACTCGCCGATGGGTAGATCAAAGAGGATTGATCATAGGTAGAATGGCGACTTCGCGCGAAGACAACTAGGGCTACCGCCTGGCCGATTATTATGCGAGACATGAGATCCCAAGATCAACCATATCTCGATGCCCACCTCCGGCAGAAGGAGGCGGCCGCCACCGCCATGTCCGAGGCCACCTCTCCGACGCCCAAGTGATTCGGGCCAAGCTGCTGACCTTTGTCAAAATGGTGCATATCAAGCCCTCCTGGACAAAACGTGCCTAGATCGAGCCTAATCGCCCTGTAGTTGTCATCCACCTGCCGTCGACGCGCCTCCGAGGCAGTCACCGTGCATCACCGCGGTTGTAGGAGTAAGGCTGGACGCTGCCTGCACACCCCTAGCCGCAACCATCGGGAGCCTCGCCACTGCCACGCCACACGGGCTTTGCCTAGCGACACCTCTGGCGGCGACAGAGGGAGGGGAGGGGATGTGGGTAGGAGGGCTCGAGGGAGCCGGCGGTCTACCCGATGCGGCGCGCCGCCGCCGCACGGAGGAGGTCATGGGGGTGGGTTAGGTCAATAAGAGAATTATTGCAAGCAATAGACTGTTCTACAGTGCATAACGTTGGTGTCGAATTGAGAATCATTTGGGAACCACAGTGTAAAAAAAGATAAAATGCATTTTGATCTTCTCGGTCGTTGGAAGCCGTCGATGAAATGTCATTTGCCAGCCATCCAGCGTGTGACATACGAACTTTCTCAAGGTTCAAAGCCTCTGCCACGCTACCGGGTTGTCGCGGTACTTGAGTAGAATGGCGATCTTCAGATGCAGAGCCCGCCGATTGGAAGCAACACCAAGATTGTCACTATGTTGCACGGGCAGCTGCAGTAGGGCTTCGATTTTGTTACGATTGTTGATTGTATTGGACCTGCGGAGAAAGAGTATAACGAGCATCGCCCCTTCACTACATGCTGACATAACATGTTTCAACAATTGTGAAAGCATTTTTTGTATAAGATTTCACATTCTCCTTAAAGCATCTCTAGCAGATCGCCTAAAAGCTAGTACCATTCAGGCCAAAACAATTCATTTAAGGTAAGTCATTGTCCACATATATTTTCTGGTTGCACTTAAGTCCTTGTTAGAAATTCCCATTTTCAAGTACAATCTTCTTGCCGTACTTGAAAAACTCTATCAGGACTTGGCTAGAAAACATGGGTGATAACAAGGAAGAAGCCACACTTGACGAGGTTGTTAGAATTATTGTTTTCCCTTCTAAGACACTATCATGTAACTACTGGACTGAATGATGTGGGCCATAGTGTTGCAGAATGATGCCACATCTCCCTAAAACTTTGCAATCATAATTCAGTAACCATTTGTTAAGGTTAACTAGATGATACCCCGCACGTTGTTGCGGGAACTGTAGCAAGAAAAATGGGTATATTAGGCAAATGAAATACAAATTATTTGGATATTCTTGTTAACCATGTCGTCTCTCAGCTAAAATAAAACTATTTCATGTGATCGAACAATGCACAATTGGCTAGAAAAATACATAACATTCCTTTAAAAAACATGTGAACATTAGTGGTTTCAGTTCCCAATGACAAAATATAGTGACCCCACCAAGCATTTGTGCATCGGAAACATCTCGCGCACAAAGAACAAATAAATAGACCGAAAATAGGCATTAAAGATTTGCTTGGGGGTGGTAATTACTCTTAGTTGCTCACATCATAGCTCACTGATTATCTTCATCTGGCAAAGACAATAAACAACCTCCTCCATTAACAGGAATAGAACGGGGACACTTGAAAAATGGAATAGGAATAGTGTGTAAGAATAGTTGATGATGGTGAGAGCATAAATTTCCAATTCAATTTGTACCATAAATTCTGCACACACAAAATCAACCTTTACTAAATTTATTTGAGGTAATATTATAAAACAATTAGCATGAAAAATAAGTATCATAATGAAATAAAACGATGATACAATTTTGACTTAATAATGCAAGACCAGTCATGGGAGAAAGCTTTTAAATTTAGCATGGTGATGAACTTTGAGTCAATAAATAAACATGACAATCCATCTGCACATTATGCATTTTATCTATTTTTTCCAATTAAAATTGTAAGTCTGTAATAGTCCTGGTTTGGGAAGTCATGATAACCAGTTCCAAAACAACGACGTGTACGTAAACCTAACAGCTATGACAGTGAAGAGAGAACAGTGAAGTAAATCTTACCGAATTCACAAAGCCAGATATAATTGGACTAAAGGTGTAGAACTGAACCTTATGCTTATCCACTGGAATTTTGGTAACATTTTTCAAACAATATATGCATGCTGTTTCACAGTACTATTTTTTGGTCGATGCAAGACTAATGGGAAAGGATGGAGAAATATGTTCACCTTCCTTCAACTATTTTTGTATCATCTTACTTAAACTGTTCAAGCGCATACTTGTCAACAATCTCGGGTGCGCATATATGCTGAAGTGACTCACAATGTTAAAATATGAGAATGATTGGAAGAGAACTAATCCAGACAAAAGCTTTTTTGCCCTGTAATCTAGAAAAAAGTAACCTGCAAACATCAAGATATTTCAATTATTTAGAAAAGCGTTCAGAACGCATCAGTAATTACAAATAGAAGATGTGTTGAACAACAAAGGAGATTATGGGCGTCATATGATCAAAAGATATTTGCGCATTTTTTTGTAAGATGATTTCTTCAGAGGTCTTATTTAGTGACGGGCAATACAATCTGAAAATTAATGCAATCATGCCAACAAAATGGTGCAGCAAGAGTTACCTCTAGTGGACGGTGGCATCGTATATCACAAAGAAATTTAGTATAGTAACATGAGTGATGCATCCTGTTAGAGCAAATATCAGGTCAATAACAAATCTGAAACTTGAAAGTATTATCTGGTATCTCGGATGTACATATGCTCTTGAGTCTTGACTGCTAGTGTCACTTCTCATCGCAGCAGATCATGATACAGTTGTCCCAAAAAAATCTGAGGCAGCAGCTCTCCTCCTTTTGACCAAGACAACAATTCCATCGGCTGATGCTAATGCTTGCTGCAGTGCACTCTAGTCGATTAGGTGTGGATGGTGACGGTAGTGCGTGGGACAGAGCATCGCAGAGCCCTGCATCGAAGGAGAATAAGAGGACGGATGCATGAGTGAGTTAAACCGCGTGTGGAGGAAATGGTCACTTGGTAAGAGTATCTCCAACAGTCGCGCTATCTTAGCCGCGCGCTGACAAAACTGCTTTTTTGTGCGTGCGGAGCCGAAACGAGCGCTCCAGCAGCCGCGCAATAATCGCGCGTGCGGTATAATGGGTTCAGCGCATGGAGGAAAACATCATGGGAAGCTCTTATTTCGTGTGCAAGCTCCTGCGCGCTGGACAGCGACGACTCGCACGCGACTTCACCAACCACCAAATCTGAGACCTCCAGGCACTGGCGCCGCCGTCCGCACCTTCCCCATTTGCTCCGGCGAGCCGTCGGCGCTTCCCCCCGCCTATCCCCGCACGCCGCCGCTGCTTCCTCCACCTCCTCTCGTCGCTGCCGTCCCTCGAGCGCATCATTCCTTTGACAAACAGCGCCCGGCGGCCCATTGCAGCTCGGCGCCCACAAGGTGTTTGACAAAACGCTTGCAAGGTATGTATTGCTTCAGCTGTATATTTTTTAGATGAATTTGGTGCATGTTGTTTGTAGTTTTATAAAATTATTTAAATTCAATATTGTAGATGAGTTCGTCCTACAATTCTTCTAATGAAGAATTCGATATTCAAGAGGAGGAACTTGCAATGATCCTAGCTATGCACGTCAATAAAAGCCGAAGCACGGTGCTTTGGTTATGGGTCATCAGGAATTTTGGAGGGATAAGATCGATGCCGACAATAGATTGATGAGGCACTATTTTGTGGAGAATCCAACATACCCCGAGTCCTACTTTCGGCGCCGTTTTAGGATGAGCATCGTCGAGTTGTTCAAACACATTGCAGAGAAATTGGCGAGCCATGATCGGTTTTTTCAGTAGACGAGGAATGCCACATGAGAACTCGAGCATAGCACCTTTCAAAAGGTAACAACCACTTTGCGTATGTTGGCATACAGTATTCCGGCGGATCTAGTTGATGACCACTTGGCCATGGGTGAGAGTCAAGCCATCATGTGTGTCAAGCGTTTCGCAGTCGAAATTGTGCAAGTGTTTGGTCCGCAATATTTGAGAGCTCCCAATGCTGAAGACACCACAAGGTTATTGGAGATGAACAAAGCTCGCGGGTTCCTAGGTATAGTTGGCTCAATAGATTGCATGCATTGAAGTGGAAGAATTATCCTAAGGCATGGCATGGACAATTCCACGGCCAAAAAAAGAGTTCCACTATAATCCTTGAAGCAATGGCCGATCAGGAGACTTGGATTTGGCATGCTTTTTTTGGAATGCCTGGATCTTTGAATGACATCAACGCTCTTAATCGGTCACCACTCATGAATAAGATTGCAAATGGTGAAACTACACCTGTAGAGTTTGTAGCAAATGGCCATACATACAATTATGCCTACTATCTTGCGGAGGATGACATCTACCCAAAGTGGCAAACATTTGTGAAGCCGTTGAAAAAAACCGAAAGTTAAGAAAAATCTTGATTTCCACAATGCTCAGGCAGCGTTAGGAAAGATGTGGAGAGTTTCGGGATTTTGCAAGCCCAATTTGCTATTGTGAGAGGACCGACTATATTTTGGGATCAAAAGATCCTTTGGTACATCATGAATGCTTGTGTGATCATGCATAACATGATTATCGAGAATGAGTGTGGGCAAGATTTATACTATTCTCAGTATGAGTTGTTGGGACGTCCTGTGTGAGTGCGGAGGAGGGCTGAGAGGGTGGCCCGATTGTTAGTTTGATATTGTATTGTTGAACTATTTGTTGTATTGAAAGATAAAATATTTGTTTGAGTTGTAATAAATTGAACTATAAAATTGTTGATTTATTTTTGTTTGTTTGTTTTTTTTTGTTTCATTTTCAGTGTGAAATGTTGTTTGTGCTGGGCACCCGCACTGTAAACTTAGCGCGCCTGCTAGAGCTGCTCGCACGCGTCATATTTTGCAGCGGCTGCTGGAGCAAGCGCCCTGCCGTGTGAAAAAAAACCTATTTCGGTGCTGTAAAAAAATTAGCATGCCACGCGGTTGCGCGCATGTTGGAGATGCTCTAAGCACGCATCATCAGAAGTAGATAACGGTAGGGTGTGAACCACGCCGTTGACCTGCCAGTGGGATTAGGAGGCCATAGCTGCGACCTGCGAGCAGCAACACTAACGGCTGGAGCACGGCCACCAAGGAGGCTGCCGCGCTGGCGAGCCGTCGCTCCGTCTCTTCCGCCAGTATGAACCTTTACCTGAACCACGACCATCGAGGAGGCCGCCGCACCGGTGAGCCGTCGCTCTGTCTCTTCCGTCGATCCGAACCTTTACCTGAACCACACAACTGCCGAGGAGGCCGCTGTGCCGGCGAGCCGTCGCTCCGCCTCCCGGCGCCGGTCTCAACCTTGACTTGAATCTCGACCTCCACATCTCGTCTTATTTACTCTGATGTGATTGATCGATGCCCCACATTAAATATAGATCTGGATCCTTTCTAGTTCCACGATGTAATGGATTTTGGAGAAGATGAAGTGGGGGAAGTTGCTGTAGAGAAAGTAGAGGGTTGCGATTGGGAAGCAAAGGCGCCACTGCCATGAAAAAAAATAGACCTCGTGGCTACATCCATCAATCATTTTCTCAAAGATAATGTTGTTTGTGTTGCTCGGATGCAAACAGGTTATGTAATAAGCAATATCGCTATATTACATATCTTGCAAGTCAAATTATGTGACTAATTTGTTCATCAAGTCTCTACCAACTTCTACATTTCAAAAATATGTTCATGGAATTGGTATGTGACGGCTTTGGGACTTGCAAGTATCAGGGGGAGTCTCATCTTGAGATATCCTTGTTCAAAAACATCACATTACGCTATTTCTCTTTGTGAGTTTATGTTTCAAGTTCTCATCAAAGATTGTTATGAAGAACTTTTGGAGGAAAATCCTTTTAAGATGATAGCGCAACCCAGACAATTGTGAGATGATTCTACATGGTCAAACATAGATTAGTGGGAGTCTTAAGATTAATTACAACATGTAATTAGGGGGAAATCTCCCCTTGCCCAACGGTTGTGCGGTTGCTCCCACAACCGACGCCTCTCTCCTCTCTGCCTCGAACCGACACATCCCCTTTGGATCGTCGTGACTCTTCGGGACATATAAATTGTACCTTGCAATGATCAATCAACAGACATTTCCATTCAATCTCAAACACCATTCCATCACCTAGGAACATATCTCCTCCGCTTTTCAATAACAGAGAGACCATTTAATTGAACATAGTTTTTCTTTTGTAGTAGGTGATAGTACAGATTTAGTATTATTGGGCATAATGGACAGCTAATGCGCTCACCCACATTTGCTCATCTAAGCCATGCTCAAACACACATGGTAAGTTGTGGAGCTTCAATTTCTTCTCAAAAGTCTCGTACGTGGAGTTCTTTACAATACATCTAGTCTATTTAGGCCGTTCATTTTTGTGGTTGGAGGGTCCAGATAAACCAATACTACAACAGATTTTGAGTAGTATATTTGGTTACTTGGGGGCATTTTAGGTAGTTCACTCTGTTTAACAATCCCGTAGGCAGGTTCCCGCATGCAGGTTTCCTCCTCGCCATGGCCAAGCGCTCCTTCCTTCGTCCAGTCGCCCTCCTGCCCGAGGCCGCACAACCGCATGGCTTGATCTCCAGCTTGACTCGCCATGCCATCTATGTCCATCGGCTCTGATGAGGCCGAACACCTCCATACGAAACGGTTCATCCTCGTTGCCATCGTCCATGCCCAGCAGGCCAAGAAGGGCTTCCATGTCAGCAGCGAACTCCATGGATGTGGCGTCGGTTGGGCCAAATTGTTGGAACTCACCCATTGGATCAATCACATCAAGAGATCACAAAAACACGCGCACAAAAAACTTTGCCAAAGGGCCCGTATCGTGCCCTTCTTTTCTGTCTCTTTATTTTTTTTGGATCCGTCTATTTTACATCTAGATGTGAGATAATATCCCACATCTAATATGACATCATCCTATATTGTGGACCCTTCCATTGACAACTATGATATGTTCCTTCCTCCGTTTCCAACTTTATTCCTTCATGCTGTTTGTTTGTCCTGGTTGTGTGTTTGTTTGTCAAAGATCAACCCACCCTCCACCCCAGCCTACCCCAAACGGCCCTTGTGGACAAAAGCCTTGTTTTTTATTTTTATTTTTTTGTCCCCTATTTTTTCTAGTTGTTGGTCACGTTATTCCTCCTCTCTGCTTTTCTTTCTTTCTTTCTTGTCCTTGTTCCTGTGTGTCGCACGATCTAGAGAAGCAATCCCTTGCTTTGCTCAGTCCTGGGCTGGCCCTTCCCAGGTATTGAAATGATGCAAGGAAAGGATGAAGTTTGTATGTGTGTGCATATACAAGAGACAAAACAGATAGTGAGACGTGTGCTATCAGTGCATGCATGCATAGCTAGCTATCTTTCATGTACGCAGAAAATTTCGAAACCTTCTATATACCGATGTGACAAATGGATGGATGATAGTGTTTGGACAACCGTATATGATAAACATGAATTATATGCAAGGAATGAAAAATTACGAATAACACTTCAGTACATTATGCAGGTTCAGTAGGACAATCATACCAAAGTTCAGTACATCATACAAGTTTCAGTTGGACATCGTGGCTCCGCAGCAAAACATATATATGCAACAGGTTCAGCAAAAAATGGCTAATTCTGGTAGCTAGCTTATATACACGGCAAAAACACGTGTACCGCAAAAAAATAGAATGAAAACTTCTCTAAAACTTAGAAGGTAAATACATTACTGTTGTACTTGAAAAAAAAGAAGTATCGACACAACATCAAACAAGGCCTTCAACTAGATGTGTCCATCCTAGAAAAATGAAGGCAGGCATCTCAACTATGAAACTACACACCTGAGTTGCGAGTCGAGGGTGGACTTACAACTAGGGCAACTACAAAACTATATGCCCGAGTTGTGAGTACATGGTTGACTTGCAACTAGGGCCATTACAAACTACATCCCTCGAGTTGCAAGTCGAGGGTGGAGTTGCAACTAGGATGAAAACCAAAACAACACCCCTCCCCCCGAGTTGCGACTCAAGGGTAGACATGCAACTGGGGCAATTACAAACTACATCCCTCGAGTTGCGAGCGGTGGTGGACTTGCAACTGGGTGATTACAAACTACATCCCTCGAGTTGCGAGTCAGCGGTGGACTTGCAACTGGGGCAATTAGAAAACTACATCCCCGAGTTGCGACTACATAGTTGAATTGCAACTGGGGGTGAAAACAAACAACACCCCTCCTCCGAGTTGCGAGTCGAGGGTGGACTTGCCACTGGACCGACAGAAACCCCTAGTTGCAGGTCGAGGGTCTAATTGCAACTACCATGAAACAAATACAAAAGACAACACCCCTCGAGTTGCAAGTCGAGGGTGGACTTGCAACTAGGGGAACTACAAAACTACATCCCCGAGTTGCAAGTACATTGTTGACTTGAACCTAGGGCAATACAAAACTACATCCCTCGAGTTGCAACTCGGGTCAGACTTGCAACTAGGGTGAAAACCAAAACAACACCCTCCGAGTTGCGAGTCAAGGTTGGACTTGCAACCGGGCCGACAGAAACCGCTAGTTGCAGGTCGAGGGTCTAATTGCAACT
>NC_057798.1:26174510-26219265 GCF_018294505.1 Triticum aestivum | reverse complement strand
CGACAGAAACCCCTAGTTACAAACCGAGGGTCTAATTGCAACTACCATAAAACAAATACAAAAGACAACACCCCTCAAGTTGCGAGTCGAGGGTGGACTGGCAACTAGGGCAACTATAAAAACTGTTGAACAAGTATTAAAACTTGCTACTAGGGTGTATTTGAAAAATGTCGAATAAGTATTAAAAAATATTGAATGATGAGCAAGTATTTGACAATGCTGAATAAGTATCAAAATTGTTGAACACGTATTTTAAAAATGTTGAAAGAGTATTTGAAAATGTTGAACAAGTATTAAAAATGTTGAACAAAAGATATTTGATTTTTTTGAATAAGTAATCAAAATATTGAAAAGGTATTTAAAAAAATGTTAAACGAGTATTTAAAAAGTGTTGAACGAGTATTTGAAAAATGTTGAATAAGTGTTCGGACAATGTTGAACATGTATACAAAAAATGTTGAATGAGTATTAAAAGTGTTGCACGGGTATTAAAGGGTTAAACAAGTATTTCAAAAATGTTGAATAAGTGTTCGGACAATGTTGAACAATATACAAAAAATGTTGATCACTTATTAAAAAAATGGTTTTGACATATTGGAAAATGTATATTAAAAACGAAAACAAACATAAGAAAAAAAAGGAAATCAAAAAATAAAATCAATCAAAAAACAAAGAAAAGCCCTGTAAAAAACAAAAATAAAAAATAAACAAAAATAAACGAAAGGAAAAAGAGAAAAACAAATGCAAAGCAGGATGGGAAAAATGGAGAACAAAAAGGAAAATCAAGACAAAACAAAAGGAAAGAAACGGCTCGATCCGCTTCAAGTACTGTGCGTCCCTTTACTTAGCACAAGCTGTAGGATGACAAGGTGGCTGGGGCGCTAGCTTTCTTTTCTGCGACAAGGGTTCGATCCCTCAAGCTCCGCTTTTCCTTCTCTTTGAACTTAACAAGTTCGTGAAAATGGGCCGGGCCGGTCCAGTAACAACGACGACCCTGAAATCTCTCGACGCGAGTTTCCGCGGACAACGAAAGCACCAGCGACGAGGGCAAATCCAACGAAGCGTGACAGACAACGTACGCGCGAATCCTAAAGACAGAAGAACATCCAATGGCTATAGACTTAGATGTGAGATAGCTATTTCACATCTTAGATGTGAAATAGCAAATCTGTATTTTTTTTTCCACGGTGTTACACCAATCTTACTCATCAGGTTGTGCGTATATATATGCAGAAGCAACCGACCTAACAACTCAAGTCCTAAACCTACACGGACTCAACCAGCCAACACACGGCCACGTCGGACTCAGCCAACGTGAAGGACTAGTACGCTATTTGGACACGTAGCGCAGGTACTCACCTAATACAAGGAAACCAACCATGCTTCTCCTATCTTGGCTCGTCGATGATTCATCGCCTGTTGACTCATCAGCTCACATTACGACAAGTCAAATTGATGGTCGCTCCCAATAATCTCTCCTCAATATTGACTTGGCGAATTTACAGACCACCTTAAATATGCCTTGGACTACCCAGCCTCGCTAGTAACTTGTGAAAAACATCACCCGGTAGACTGCGCCATCCACCCTAGCGAGAACATGTCGACTCCTTGTGGATCACACAACCCCGTGCACTACACCTGCACTCCAGCCTTATGTAGAGACATGGTCTCATTGAAGAGACTCACCTTAACTGGTGTACCGCCCCCACATAGTTGAACTTGATCCTCTCGTCGAGACATGTAGACGATCTGGATGCGCTTCATCTTCAACGCCTTCTCACAGAGACAAGCACTTGGACAGGACGGCGACGACCGACTGCCCGTGCTAACCCGCACGACTTGTGACTCTAACTCTCCGGACGACGACCTTGACCACTTTTCAGCACCGCACCACGGCACCACCGCTCCCGTCAACGATCTTTTTCCACCACCTTGCTGACGAAAGCATGTCGTCTCCCTCCATGTCGCTCCAGCGAACGACGAGGCCGAACGGCGTCGTCTAACGCCGTCTGACGGCTGTCGGGATCTAACGCCATCTGACGGCTGTCGGGGCGGCCTGGAGTGCCACGTAGGCGAAAAACAGGTCCCACCTGTCATAAACTCACTTAACACGGCCTGATCCGCTGATCAGTGCTTTTTGCAAAACAATTACGCAAGACGTGGTGTTTTCTATAGAAAAACCGTATCCTAGTGTTTTTCGCAAACCTAACCCTCAAAGTGGTGGTTTTATGCAATTTACTCGAATTAGTTAATAAGATTAATCATTATGATTAAATCAAACTAAGAAAGGTCAAATATATCCCTTAATAGGGAATTATCAATTGTAAACCTTTCACACTAACAGGCCGACCGAACCTTCGGCTGGTCTTGTCCACGCACGCGCGCGCGACCCACTCGCAGGCAACCGGCGGTCATTTTTACTATAACCACATATGTTTTGCCACAACCGGCGTTTTGTCCAATGAAAAAAAAGCTGCAACCGTTTACATGGAAGCTGCAACCCTACATTGAAAAGGTTCAATTGGGCGAGAGCAGCAGTGGACACCGGGGCTGGAACCAGCTTTCTTCCTCGACGACGGCCATGGTGTCTCTCTGTTTTTTGCTGCAACCACAGAGTTCGTAGCTGCAACCCACGATGCGGAAGGTGCAATGGGTGCTGTAATTGGAAGGTGACCAACTGACCATGGCGGTCGACCGACCAACCTCGTCGAGGGAGCTGATCTGCAGCGGGGGAGGGGAGGAGGGGAGTTATGCATCTAGTATTCTGGTCAACGCCTGGGAGCCTCCGTGCGACAAGTTTCCATTGGAGCGAGAGCGCGGGGAGGAGGTTCTGCGAGCACAGCGCAGCAGCGAATCCCGGCGGTGTGCCGGGGCTCTAAGCTTGGTTGTTTTCTCGCGCGGGGAGGGAGAGGGTAGGTGGTGCTCACGGGGGGATGCTGCAGATTTTGGGGAAAAGGGAGTCAGGAGGAGGACAAAACAGATCTGACAGATGGCAGTAGTCGTATGGTGCGCTCAGCGGCGTCTGGCCCAAATTTGCGCCGGCGCAGCGGTGCCTATCATCGCCCATTACCAATATACCCTAGATCAGAAACCAGTTGCGGTGGGTCAGCAACTAAGGAGGCCACCGGCTTCATCATTCCGTCCCTTGGGATCCAACTATGTTGCCATATGTTCGTGGTAGTTCCATCACCAATACGCCGGATAGCTCCTTGGGTGATAATATCTCTCCCATCAAGTATAGATCGCCACACCTGAGAAGGATGTGGACCTAGTTGAGCTTCAAGGACTGTACATTGTGGAAAATATGATGCTTTAAGGATTTGTGCACTAAGAGAGGAGGGATCATTCAATAATCTCCAAATTTGCCGAGACAAAAGTGCCAAGTTGAAGATTTCTATATCCCGAAAGCCAAGTCCTCCCAAACTTTTCGGTCGGGTCATCAAATCCCAAGCTACCCAACATGGTTTCCTCTTGCCTCTCTTGCTCCCCCACCAAAATTGACGAATGAGTGACGTAATGCTTCCACAAAGGCCTCGAGGTAATCTGAAGCAAGACATCGAAAAAACTGGTAAAGCTTGAGCCACAGATTTTATGAGAACCTCCTTTCCTGCCACTGATAAAAGTTTCTCCATCCATCCCTTTATCCTTTCCCAAACTCTGTCTCGTAAGTATTTGAAGGTGCCATTTTTGGACTGTCCAACATCGGTCGGCAGACCCAAATACTTTTCACTCAAAGACTCATTCTGCACATTAAGTATATTCTTTATCTCCACCCTAAGGGTCTCCGGGCATCCCTTACTGAAAAATATGGACGATTTATCATAGTTTACCCTTTGGCCCGAAGCCAAGCAATATGCATCAAGTAGGTTTGAAACCTCATTTGCCCCCTGGACACTAGACTTGAAAAGCAGCAGGCTGTCATCTGCAAACAAAAGGTGGTTCACTACCGGAGCCGTGGGCGCCACCTTTATGCCACCAAGCACTAATGACTGAGAACTGTGTTTTAAAAGGCACGAAAGGCCCTCCGCTGCAATCAAGAATAAGTAAGGGGAAATAGGATCTCCCTGCCTGATACCCCTGGAAGGTGAGAAGCTCTCTAATCTTTCTCCATTAAACAAGACCGAGAATGAAACAGAAGTGATCATACTCATAACTGTATGGATCCAATCTGGTGCAAAGCCAAGCTTAACCATAATTGCCTTTAGATAAGGCCACTCTAGTCTGTCATATGCCTTCATCATATCAAGCTTAAGTGCACAAAAGCTGTTTGTCTTGGATCTGTTTCTCTTCATGAAGTGCAAACATTCATACGCACAAATAATATTATCCGTGATCAACCTCCCGGGAACAAAGGCTGATTGCTCCTTTGAGATAATATCTGGCAATATCAACTTCAATCTATTCGACACCACTTTAGAAGCTATTTTATAAATCACATTGCAAAGGCTGATAGGCCTAAACTGGGTAAGTAGAGTGGGATTTTGTACCTTGGGTATCAACACGAGTACCGTATCATTAATGCTTGTAGCAGTCTCCTCTCCACGGACGATCCGAAGCACCACTTTAGTTACTTCATCCCCATAAATGTCCCAGTGGCGCTGATAGAAGTGTGCAGGAAAACCATCTGGCCCCGGTGCCTTCATAGGAAACATCTGAAACATGGCCTGCTTTACTTCCTCATTTGTGTAAGGAGCGCAAAGCGAAGCATTCATCTCTGGTGTCACTTTCCGAGGCACATGTTGTAATACATCATCTACTCCCTGTACACCTTCCGTCGTGTACAAGGTTTTATAGAAATCTGTCACAAGTTGTTTCATCTCAGCCTTGTCCTCTACTCTTATACCCATCGCATTGTGTAGAGCTCGAATCATATTCTTCCTACGCCGCATATTTGCTCTCATGTGAAAAAAATTTGTGTTGCGATCACCCGCAGTCAGCCACTATATGCGCGATCTTTGTCTCCACATTAACTCCTCCCTATGATAGAGCTCAACCAGTCGTTCATTCAACTTT
Source organism: Triticum aestivum (assembly GCF_018294505.1). Taxonomy (NCBI): domain Eukaryota; kingdom Viridiplantae; phylum Streptophyta; class Magnoliopsida; order Poales; family Poaceae; genus Triticum; species Triticum aestivum. Next base: position 26,214,252 of record NC_057798.1, on the reverse strand, counting down.
TGCTCAAGGTGATTTGGAGCAGTCCTAGACGGAACACTCCGAAGCCTCTCTAGCTCCGCTTTTGCCTTCTTGATCTCCTTCCTAACACTTCCAAAAGTTGCATCCTCCCATGCCGAGAGGTTCTTTGACAGAAGCTCCAATTTTCTGCGAATCCCCTCAACTCCTTGATCCGCTTGCAGTTCGCTCCATCCTGAGCTGATAGTGTCACGCCATGATTCATGTGACTCCCACATCACTTCGTACCGGAAGCTCGGTTTAGGGCGTGGTAAAACCTCTTCAAACTGTACGAGTATTGGTCCATGATCCGAGGACGCCGAAGTTAAGTTTGTAACCTTGGCCATAGGGAAAAGCGCCGCCCAATCAGCTGTGGCCATCGCTCTGTCAAGCCTCACGCGGGTGTAGGATCCCCCGGTCACTTTTTTCTCAAAGGTCCAAAATCTGCCATGATAGCCCAAGTCCATCAACATGCAAACGTCAACCGCATCCCGGAAACCTTGTATTTGTGCATTACTCTGATTAGCAGCTCCCTCATGTTCATCCGGACGTAAAACTTCGTTAAAATCGCCCAAACACAGCCAAGGGAGGTTGCTAAAAGACGCCAACCCCTTTAGGAGACCACACTAGAGCTGCGTGGCGAGAGGACTTGCTTAGACAGGTGTTCATACCCATTGATGTGGAGGCGATCTTGCAAATACCGCTCTGTACACGGCGTGTGGACGATTTCTGGGCATGGAATGATGATCCAAGGGGGCGTTTTTCTGTACGGTCAGCTTATAAGATGATTGCCAAGATCAAGATTGGGCGCGAGGCATGGCTGGAGGAAAGGGAGGATCCTTCCAACTCTGAACATGAGATGAGGGGGTGGAACTCGCTATGGAACATGTCAGTGCCACCGAAACTGCGCCTTTTCACTTGGCGATTGGCAAACACTCACTCCCTACGGGAGATGTCCTAAACCATCGTCATATGGCCACTACGAGTGCTTGCTCCCTATGCGGAGGGCAGGATAGCTGGCGGCATTCTTTGCTGGAGTGTAATGTGTCTAGGTGTGTGTGGGCACTTTCAGAAGCCGAGATGGTCGAGCACATGTGGGCAACCTCAGAACCTAACGCACGGCTGTGGCTCTTTGCCATGAATGACTCTCTTCCACCAGAGCAATTTCAGTTGATGATTGTTACTTTATGGGCGATTTGGAGTGCAAGACGGAAAGCTATACATGAGGATATATACCAGACTCCGTTTGCCACTGACAACTTCATCAAAGCTTACTTATCAGACATAGAGTTTTTGAAGAAGAAGAAGGAGGAAGCACATGGGATAGCAGTACCACGACCCCGTACGTGGATTCCATCACCAACAGATTACTACAAACTCAATGTGGACGCGGCCGTGTCACGCCCAGGTACGTTTGGCGCAGTTGGTGTGGTTTGCAGGGATGAGAGAGGTTTGTTCATGGGAGCGTCAGCTCTCGTTTTCAGAGGACTGCACAACCCCCAAGTGCTAGAAGCACTAGCTGTTCGGGAGGCATTAGCACTTTCAGAAGATCTCTATATCAACCATTTACTTGTTGCCTCCGATTGCAAAGTGGTGGTAGATGCAATCAGACAGGAAAGCTCAGCAGAATTTGGAGCCATTGTCGAGGAAATCAACACTAGAGCAACTACCTTTATTTCATGTTCGTTTACTCATGAGTATAGGACCTCCAATACGGAGGCCCATAATCTCGCAAAGCATGCGTTATCTTTAGAATTTGGCCGACGCACTTGGCTAGGACAACCCGGCGATCTTCTTTTTGTACCTATGAACATTATGATTCAGTAATAAAGCTTTGTGAGATTCTCAAAAAAAAAAAAACCAATATACCCTAGAGCAAAATTTTGACCGATCCATATTGACCATTGGATCAACTAAATACTACCCACTATTTTGTGTAGTATGATGTACCGTACATAATCTCCCTACATATCGTGTGGCAGACCCGTGAGAAAAAGAGAGAAATACCAAGAACGATGGGTTTGACTGGAGCAAGATGATATGAATGGAAGGCATAAGGAACCGAACCACCTTCTGCTATTTATTTCAGCGGTGCTCCACTTCGTATTATACGTGTCAAATCTAAAAAGTGCAATGAGAGTTACATTTTTTTTGAGGAAAAGCTAAGCTTTACTTACGAGTGCTTGGGCAAATCATCCAAAACACAACCAGCCACTTGTGGCGGTACATCAGACTCCCAATACAAAGTTTCAGAAGATACAAAGCCGAGGATTGAACCAGCGAGCACCAGGCCCATGAAATTATGAGGAGCCCACAAAGGACCCAAGCCTTACATGTCAGTGGCGGACCTAGAACCTTTGTACTACGGCCGCCAAGATTTATACTACATATAGCACAATTTGATCTAAACATCATTATAATCTCAACAAAAGTCTTAGAATAGCATTAACTTATGTAGGAAAAAATATTTTACAATTTTATAGGGGGTGCCATGGCAACCACGGTGCTCTGGATAAAGTTGAGAGGTAAATTCCTTAGCACAGGAAAACGGTTAAATTGTTTTGGAACAGAACATAAAATAAACACAATATATGTGTTGCCAAATGTCTATTAAAATAAACACCAGATGTGTTCTGTTGTTTGAAAGCTTTGGCCAGTACCCCTAACGTAAGTGTAACTGTCTTGTATGGAACGCCCTTTGATGAACACGTGATGGCATGGCAAAACCAACTCTCGCATTCGAAGGCTCAGTCTGACCGCTAGCATCTTCATGATTAATCTGGCGAAAAAGCGGGCAAGGCTTAAGAGAAAAGGGAACAATCAAGAAGATAAGCGTCTGATAAGGAGAAGTACCAGTTGCATGCCAAATCCAAGAAGGCTACGAGCCTATGACTGCTGGGGCGCGGCAGCTGGATCTGCCGCGCATGGGGGCGAGTTCGTGCGGCGTGGGCGAGTCTGGACCAAGGCCATGAGAGGAAGGAGGAAGGAGGAGAGGGGTTGCTCTGCTCTGCCTATTTGCAATGAACCGGCTTTATTAAGGAAAAATACCAAAATAAAAACCAGAAGAAAGAAAACCACCGGCATGCCAAATCAGCATCAAACCTATGGTGAACAGTAAATTGGGGGTGCTCAGTGTCAGGGGCAAAATGTGGAAGGAATCTTTAAATTAGGGGTTAAAATCGGGCAAAATCCATATTTGTGATGTTATCTCTCATAGACATCAATTTTAAGGGTAAAAATGAAATTAACTCTAAAAGAAGCCCTTAACATTTTCCACCCGTGTTAAGAACACAAGCCCATTTCCCTTGTGTTTTGTAAGTGTGTATGTGAAAAAAGAACAACGTCTGTCATGCTTACACTAATGATCTAGGGATCCAAACACGTCCAAAAGAAGCATGTGGTCTCTGGGGAAATACCCATTGGCTCTTGGTTGCATCTGTATCCTGAAGCTCACCAACCATTTCTCTTGCGATCAACGCCTTCATTATATGTATAAAACTCATGCACTTAGTATTCTGTCCTTCATGCCATATTAATGAATGTATTTGATGCCTTCTGAGCTGGTGCCAACTTACAGGACCCACCTTTAATTTATTTAGGACCGCCCAACGCTCACCTGCACACTTTAGTTGGTTACAAGTTCGGTTTCTTGTAGTGGCATTCTAGCTATTGTCACAACAATTAAACCATGCATAAAATAAATAGGAGAAATCTGAGTTTATTTGGAATACGTAGGACAAGTGATTATACATATACGATGGAGCTCACATATTGAATCGAGTGTATATATGATCATTGTGCATGTACTTGTATCATGTCAGAGCTCTCACGTAGAGGAGATATTCTAAGTCCCAATCATATCATAGCCATGTCTTGTGGGATTCCCGTGTTTGGATCTGAAGCATGACCTCCGTCTCTGGCCTAGGCATATTGTGTACGGGGAAAGGCTAGTTGTACATGTAGGCAAGGCACGGCTGTGTGGACGCTAAATCTGGAGGAGCCGCCGGCGCTACATATGGTGGACGCCGCCACTGGAGAATGAGGCCAGGGAGGGGCGCTGCCGTTCGAGGTCAACCTTAGTTGAGCGCGAGGGGTGTGTCCACGGGCACCACCCAGTCACCCTTGCAGAGTACAAGCGGGGACGAGGTAGAGGCGGCGCAGTAGAGGAAGAAACGCGCGAGTGGCCAGTGCCGAAGCGGGTGGCGGCTGATAGGGTTTGGGAGGAGCAAGTCGGGGGAGGAGAGGCGAGGCACGAAAGTTGACTGAGATTGGTTAATTGGGCCGTGGATCGTGGTGATAGGCCCTATCAACAGGAAGGCACCAATTTTTTCACTGGAGTAGCGTCCCTCCAGGACAGTTGGCCCACTGAAAGAGATGGAGCGCTAAAAGGAAGATCGGACGGCCAAAAAATGTCCGTATTGCGAAAACGGACGGTCAAAAAACCAAATCGCCGAGAGAGCTTTGCTTTAGGTGCGGTTATACTGTCCTTAATATACAAGAGAGTGGTAGCAAGCAATAGATGGTGCTACAGTGCATAACATTTGTGTCGAATTGAGAGCCATTTGGCAAACACGGTGTAGAAAAAGATAAAATGTGTTTTGATCTGTTCGGTCATTGGAAGCTGTCCCGTGAAATGCCATTTTCCAGCCATCCAGCGTGTGACATATACGAACTTTCTCAAGGTTCAAAACCTTTGCCACGCTACCAGACTGTTGTCATAGTATCTGAGTAGAATGACGATCTTCAAATGCAGAACCTGCCGATGGGAAGCAACACCAAGATTGTGACTGTGCTGCACGGTTAGCTGCAACAACGCTTCGATTTTGTTATGACTGTTGATTGTATTGAACTGGCTGAGAAAGATTATAACAAGCGTCGTCCCTTGGCTACATGCTGACATGACGTGTTTCAACAATTGTGAAAGTTTTTCTTGTATAAGATTTTGCATTCCCCTAAAAGCTAATACTATTCAGGCCAAAACAATTCATTTAAGGTGAGTTCATTGTCCACATATATTTTCTTGTGCTAGGTTGCAATTAAGTCCTACTGTCAGAAATTCCCATACTATCCGCTTCCATCCGAGCCGGTCTGGGCGTCACAAACAGGTAACATTGGTCACTTGTCAGATGTGGGCCATGGGCCTTGGATAAAATAACAATACAAAGAGTATATACCTTTTTTTAGAACGAAGACGCTGCAAGCGTCCGGCTTTAATTTAATAAAGCCCTCAACGAACAGGCAGAGTGTCAAACGATCAGACTTACACGACGAACCAAAAGCCACGGCATAGCGAAACTGAAGTCTAGGAAGGGACCAAACGCCGGGCTGCGAGCTGATTACAAGGCCGTAGCCCATGAACAAGAGCGCGCAAGCTCGCAAAACAAAAGAGATGCCCCACCCTCAAGTAGGCATCGCCGGCTCCCTAGCCGCCACAAACACTTGGTGCACCCGTACTTGCGCCTGCTTCATGAGATCAGTGTCCTTCTGCCTCGCCAACGGACTCCATTGATGTAATAGGATAGAGCATTTGCATATAATGTTAGCCGGGTGCGACGGGAACGAGCCTTCAATGGTAAACTTGTTGCGAGTAAGCCATAAGGACCAAAGCCTCGCACCTATACTAGTCCAGATCACCCGCTTGGTCTGACCCTGCACCGTATGAAGGAGGTCCATGAGTTCGGAGGAGGATCTCGGGTCCCAAGCAACCCCGGCAGCCTCCCTAACTGCACTCCACGCAAACCTCGCTAACGGGCAGAGGAAGAAGGCGTGATTCGTGTTCTCGGGGTTCCACACAACGCACACATGCCCGACGCCGGGCCGTTTCGCTTTGTTATGTTATTGGATGTGGGTGATCGGTCCCGAAACAATTGCCAAAGAAAAACTTTGATCTTTAGCGGAACGCGAGTTTGCCACGGTCCTTTCACCTCTCGCTATACCATCCCTTGGCACAGTTTATGGTATAAGGACTCAACGGAAAACCTCCCGGAGGCATTGAGGTGCCATGACACCCTGTCAGGCTCGTCAGAGAGCGACACGGTGGTTACCAGGTCTAACAGAGCCCCCCACCGTGTTGTTTCCTGCATGGTGAGGTTCCGGCAGAATGCGACAGCCTGTGGCGCAGCCAGAGCCTCAACCACCCTTTGTTTAGGCCACACCGCTAAGGCTTATAGCTCTGGATATTCTTCCCAGAGTGGACGGACGCCCACCCAAAAGTCCAACCAGAATCGGGTGGAGCGGCCATTACCAATGATAAACTTGGCACCTTGGTCAAAAGCGGGTCTGATGGCCTGCAGATCTTGCCAAAAGGGGGAGCCCCTTGCTTCCCCATCAAAGAAATTCCCGTTTGGGAAGTACTTGGCGCGAAGGATGTCATCCCAGAGGCCCTTCGCCCCTTGCGATAGCTTTCAGATCCATTTACACATCAGCGCTATATTCTATAGCCTAGTGTTAATGATGTCCAATCCTCCCAAGGATTTGGGCCTGCGAACCGCCGTCCATTTGACCAAGTGATATTTGCGCTTTAGACTCGTCCCTTCCCAAAAGAAACGAGCACGCGATGTGTCCAACTTGGCATGAACCCCTTCAGCCAGCAGGAAGAAGCCCATTGCGAACATAGGCAACGAAGAAAGGCTAGAGTTAGTGAGGACGAGCCTTGCTGCGGATGACATGAACTTTCCACGCCAAGAGCTCACTTTCTTCCCTGCCTTCCCAGTTAACGGAGCCCACTCATCTATCGTCACTCTGCGTGGCGCTAGGGGTAAGCCAAAAACATAAAGGGGAACTTTCCCATTTTACAATTGAGAAGGTCAGCGATACGCTGCCCCTCCTCGCTATCTATCCCCATAGATAGCATTTCGCACTTGTGGAAATTGATTTTGAGCCCGGACATGAGCTCAAAGCTCAGCAACAAAGCTTTTACCGTTGCAATGCTGTCAGCGTCCGGCTGAAACAGTAGCATGGTGTCGTCTGCGTACTAAAGGTGCGAAATCCCCCCTGGGATGAGGTGGCTGACCACTCCCTTGATGTGGCCAGCCGTGGTCGCCTTCCGCGGCAAAGCCGCAAGGGCGTCGACCACAAAGTTGAATAAGAGTGGAGACATGGGGTCGCCGTGACGCAATCCCCGCCTGTTCTGGAAGAAACTCCCAATCTCCCCGTTCACCGAGATCGCAGTCTGGCCACCCGTGACCAACTGCATGACTCGGTGAACCCACACATCTGAGAAACCCCGGCTAAGTAAAACCTGACGCAAAAAAATCCAGCTCACGCGGTCATACGCTTTCTCGAAATCTAGTTTTAGGAGAATGGCCAGTTCCTTAGTACGTTTAAGTTCGTGGATGATCTCCTGCAGCGCTAGAGAGCCCCCCAGAATGTTTTGGTCTCGGATGAAAGCAGTTTGGGTGCGGCTAATGGTGCGTTGCGCGGTCGGGACTAGGCGTGCAGTAGTGGCTTTGGAGCAAATCTTAAAAGGGACGTTAATAAGCGCGATAGGCCTAAACTGACGGATGTTATCCGCACCAGCCACCTTAGGAATCAAAGAGAGGATCCCAAAGTTTAGCCGGGATATGTCGACCATCCCGCGCATGAAGCCGTTGCAGACCTGGAACAACGGCCCCTGAAGGAGCGGCCAGAAGTGTTTGAACATGGCAACTGACCAACCATCCGGTCCTGGCGCAGTGTCCGTTTTCATGCTCCAAAGAGCCGCATCAATCTCCCTCGGGCAAAAAAGTGAGCCCCAGCTCCTCATTTTCCCGATCGGTAATGAGCTGGGAAGGGTCCCATAGATCTGCGCGCACCCCTGCTCGCTGCTCCTCGCTCGTTCCCATGAGATTAATGTAGAAGTCATATATGTGATGAACGATGTCCGCGTGCGTCAGCAAAAGCCCCTGATCATATTGCAGACAGAGGATCGCACATCTATGCCGTCTCCCGTTGACATAGGCGTGGAAGTACTTGGTGTTTGCGTCACCTTTGAGGATCCACTTGAGGCCACCCCAGCACCTCCAGTACTCCTCCTCCACTCGCAACAGAGACTGCACCTGATTCTCCAGCGCATAACGGCGAGCCCATTCTTGTTCGGAGAAAGGCCGCGCGTACGCCTGGTGGTCGAGGCTTGTAATCTCTGCAACGATGCCTTCCCTCAGCGATCGTTCTTGCCTGCCCAAGTTGGCCCCCCAACCCTTTAGGCTAGCGTGGAGGCGGCTGCCGGTCGCGATCCAGAAGTCCATTGGGCCTCGATGGAGGCCTACCTGACTAGCACTAGCAGTCCACTTCGCCCTGAAGATAGAGTCAAAGGCAGGATTTTCAAACCAAGCCGTCTCAAAGAAGAAACGAGGGTTACGCCTGATCCTGTCCTCCCCTGAGGATAGGATAAGTGGCACATGATCAGAACCAATCCTGGTTTCTGCGATGAGCGAACATAGAGGGTACATCATTTCCCAATCAGGGGAAATGAACACTCGATCGAGCACCGAGCGCACCAGGTCTATTTGTTTGTTGGTCCATGTGTATTGAGATCCAGACCTGGCCAGCTCCCGGATAGCCATGGAGGCAATTGCATTGTTAAACATGGACACCCATGCCCAGTTGATGCTGTAATTGTTTTTGTCCGCACCCGAGCGGATTAGGTTAAAATCCCCCTACCATGAAAGGGATCGACGCTGAGCTAATCGCGTGCACCTTCGCTTGCAATTCACTCAGAAACTCAGCCGATGGGGCGTGATCTGTTGGGCCATAGACCTGAATCACCACCAGCTCCCTCTGAGACTGACGGTGGCGAATGTGGCCGGCGAGGAAGAAAGTACCCGCGTCCCAAGCGAGCACCTCGAAAACGGCTTGATCAAAGCCAAGAAGCATTCCCCCTGAGTGCCGCAACGCTGCTAAATGCTTCCAAGAAAATTGTTCGAGGGGGTCGATGGCAAGCAGCTCGTGATGACCAAAGTCTTGTTTGATAGTTTCCTGTAACGCTACGATATCTACTGCCTCCCTACGCATGTATTCTTTCAACTGGGTTCGACGGCCCGCGTGTCCGAACCCGCGAATATTCCAAAGAGTATACCTGGGCCTATACCTGTTCGCTCAAGCATCCCGAAGCAACCTGGCGGCATAGATAGCGAGCCTACCCGTGATAGGGCTCACATTAGTAGTTCCGATTTTCGAGCACAATCTTCATTCTGTACTTGAGAAACTCTATCAGGCTTGGCTACAAAACAAGGGTGATAACAAAGATAGAACCAACACTTCACGAGGTTGTTAGAATTCTTCCTTTTCCCTTGTAAACCACCATCCTATTAATTACTGGACAAAATGATGCAGGCCATAGTGTTGTAGAATGATTCCACATCTCCCTAAAACTTTGCAATCATAATTGAGTAACCATTCTCTGACCCAGGATTATATCTCTTCTCCGCTTTTCAATAACACATAGACCATTTAGTTGAAAGATAGTAGTACACCAAGGTTCTCTTTTGTAGTAGATGGGTTCTCTTTTGTAGTAGATGATAGTACAAATTTAATATTGGGCATCCCATAATGGATAGCTAATGGGCCCACCCTCCTTTGCTCATCTAAGTATGATGTTGTCCTTATAAAAGCCATGCTACCTCTGAAGTTGTGGAGCTTCAGTTTCTTCTCAAAGTCTCCTACTACATATCATGTGCCAGACTCGTGAGAAAAAGGGAGAAATACCAACAACGACGGGTTTGATTGGAGCAAGATGTTATGAATGGGAGGCATAAGGAACCGGACCACCTTCTGCTATTTACTTCAGTGGTGCTCCACTTTGTATAATACATGTCATGTCCGTTGATAGTGAAGATGCATGACCAGATTCCTGAGTTGACTAGTCTAGGAGAGTGCAATAAGAGCAACATTGCCGAGTATAGAACCAGCGAGCAGCGGGCCGAAGAAATTTTGATTTTTTAGGAGACCACAAAGTTCCCACGCCTTACAAGTCTCCATTGCAACTTCTTTAAGAATTTCTTGCATTTGTAATGTTAACAATGTCCTTAAAAAATTATAGGGGGGACAAGTGGTTTTTTTAATGATGAAACGCTAGCCAAACAGCGTGAGGAAATAAAGCACATGAGCGCACAGTTTTACCAAAGTATGAAGGTTATACTAAGAATTTGGATGCTCTAGATGAAGTTGAGAGGTAAACTCCTTAGTACAGTGTACTAATTGAACGAGCATTTTTACCCTAGCACTGTTTCTGAACACTGTATCGAGTTTTCACAAGAAAATGGTTAACTTTTTTGGGAACAGAATATAAAATAAACACAATACATGTGTTGCAGAATATCTATTAAAATAAACACCAGATGCCGGTGTGTTCTGTTGCTTGAAAGCTTTGGCCAGCCCCCTGATATATGTAACTGTCTTGTGTGGAACGCTCTTTGATGAACGCGTGCTGGCACAGCAAAACCAACTCTCGCATTCGAAGGCTCAGACTAACTGCCAGGATCTTCATGATTAATTTGGAGAAACAACGGGCAAGGCTTAAGAGAAAAGGGAACAATCAAGAAGAATAAGTGGCTGCTAAGGAGAAATACCAGTTACATGCCAAATCCGAGAAGGCTACGAGCCTATGACTGCTGGGGCGTGACAGCTGGATCTACCGCGCGTGGGGGCGAGTTCGGGGCGGCGTGGGCGAGTCTGGACCGAGGCCATGAGAGGAAGGAGGAAGGAGGAGAGGGGTTGCTCTGCTCTGCCTATTTGCAATGAACCGGCTTTATCAAGGGAAAATACCAAAATAAAAACCAGAAGAAAAAAAACCACCGGCATGCCAAATCAGCATCAAACCTATGGTGAATAGAAAAATTGGGGGTATTCGGTGTCAGGGGCAAAATGTGGAAGGAATCTTTAAATTAGGGGTTAAAATCTGTCAAAAATCCATATTTGTGATGTTATCTCTCACAGATATCAATTTTAAGGGTAATAAATGAAATTAACTCTAAAAAAAGCCCTTAACATTTTCCACCCGTGTTAAGCTGAACACAAGCCCATTTCCCTTGTGTTTTGTAAGTGTGTATGTGAAAAAAGAACAACGTCTGTCCTGCTTACACTAATGATCTAGGGATCCAAACACGTCCAAAAGAAGCATGTGGTCTCTGGGGAAATACACATTGGCTCTTCGTTGCATCTGTATCCTAAAGCTCACCAACCGTTTCTCTGGCGATCAATGCCTTCATTATATGTATAAAACTCCTGCACTTAGTATTTTGTCCTTCATGTCATGTTAATGAATGTATTTGATGCCTTCTGAGCTGGTGCCAACTTACAGGACCCACCTTCAATTTATTTAGGACCGCGCAACGCTCACCTGCACACTTTAGTTGGTTACAAGTTCGGTTTCTTGTAGTGGCATTCTAGCTATTGTCACAACAATTAAACCATGCATAAAATAAATAGGAGAAATCTGAGTTTATTTGGAATACGTAGGACAAGTGATTATACATATACGATGGAACTCACATATTGAATCGAGTGTATATATGATCATTGTGCATGTACTTGTATCATGTCAGAGCTCTCACGTAGAGGAGATATTCTAAGTCCCAATCATATCATAGCCATGTCTTGTGGGATTCCCGTGTTTGGATCTGAAGCATGACCTCCGTCTCTGGCCTAGGCATATTGTGTACGGGGAAAGGCTAGTTGTACATGTAGGCAAGGCACGGCTGTGTGGACGCTAAATCTGGAGGAGCCGCCGGCGGTACATATGGTGGACGCCGCCACTGGAGGTTGAGGTCAGGGGAGGGGCGCTGCCGTTCGAGGTCAACCTTAGTTGAGCGCGAGGGGTGTGTCCACGGGCACCACCCAGTCACCCTTGCAGAGTACAAGCGGGGACGAGGTAGAGGCGGCGCAGTAGAGGAAGAAACGCGCGAGTGGCCAGTGCCGAAGCGGGTGGCGGCTGATAGGGTTTGGGAGGAGCAAGTCGGGAGAGGAGAGGCGAGGCACGAAAGTTGACTGAGATTGGTTAATTGGGCCGTGGATCATGGTGCATAGGCCCTATCAACAGGAAGGCACCAAGTTTTTCACTGGAGTAGCGTCCCTCCAGGACAGTTGGCCCACTGAAAGAGATGGAGCGCTAAAAGGAAGATCGAACGGCCAAAAATGTCCGTATTGCGAAAACGGACGGTCAAAAAACCAAATCGCCGAGAGAGCTTTGCTTTAGGTGCGATTATACTGTCCTTAATATACAAGAGAGTGGTAGCAAGCAATAGATGGTGCTACAGTGCATAACATTTGTGTCGAATTGAGAGCCATTTGGGAAACACGGTGTAGAAAAAGATAAAATGTGTTTTGATCTGTTCGGTCATTGGAAGCTGTCCCGTGAAATGCCATTTTCCAGCCATCCAACGTGTGACATATACAAACTTTCTCAAGGTTCAGAACCTCTGCCACGCTACCAGACTGTTGTCATAGTACCTGAGTAGAATGACGATCTTCAATGCAGAGCCTGCCGATGGGAAGCAACACCAAGATTGTGACTGTGCTGCACGGTTAGCTGCAACAACGCTTCGATTTTGTTATGACTGTTGATTGTATTGAACTGGCTGAGAAAGATTATAACAAGCGTCGTCCCTTGGCTACATGCTGACATGACGTGTTTCAACAATTGTGAAAGTTTTTCTTGTATAAGATTTTGCATTCCCCTAAAAGCTAATACTATTCAGGCCAAAACAATTCATTTAAGGTGAGTTCATTGTCCACATATATTTTCTTGTGCTAGGTTGCAATTAAGTCCTACTGTCAGAAATTCCCATACTATCCGCTTCCATCCGAGCCGGTCTGGGCGTCACAAACAGGTAACATTGGTCACTTGTCAGATGTGGGCCATGGGCCTTGGATAAAATAACAATACAAAGAGTATACCTTTTTTTTTAAAACGAAGACGCTGCAAGCGTCCGGCTTTAATTTAATAAAGCCCTCAACGAACACGCAGAGTGTCAAACGATCAGACTTACACGACGAACCAAAAGCCACGGCATAGCGAAACTGAAGTCTAGGAAGGGACCAAACGCCGGGCTGCGAGCTGATTACAAGGCCGTAGCCCATGAACAAGAGCGCGCAAGCTCGCAAAACAAAAGAGATGCCCCACCCTCAAGTAGGCATCGCCGGCTCCCTAGCCGCCACAAACACTTGGTGCACCCGTACTTGCGCCTGCTTCATGAGATCAGTGTCCTTCTGCCTCGCCAACGGACTCCATTGATGTAATAGGATAGAGCATTTGCATATAATGTTAGCCGGGTGCGACGGGAACGAGCCTTCAATGGTAAACTTGTTGCGAGTAAGCCATAAGGACCAAAGCCTCGCTCCTATACTAGTCCAGATCACCTGCTTGGTTTGACCCTGCACCGTATGAAGGAGGTCCACGAGTTCGGAGGAGGATCTCGGGTCTCAAGCAACCCCGGCAGCCTCCCTAAATGCACTCCACGCAAACCTCGCTAACGGGCAGAGGAAGAAGGCGTGATTCGTGTTCTCGGGGTTCCACACAACACACACATGCCCGACGCCGGGCCGTTTAGCTTTGTTATGTTATTGGATGTGGGTGATCGGTCCCGAAACAATTGCCAAAGAAAGACTTTGATCTTTAGCGGAACGCGAGTTTGCCACGGTCCTTTCACCTCTCTCTATACCATCCCTTGGCACAGTTTATGGTACAAGGACTCAACGGAAAACCTCCCGGAGGCATTGAGGTGCCACGACACCCTGTCAGGCTCGTCAGAGAGCGACACGGTGGTTACCAGGTCTAACAGAGCCCCCCGCCGTGTTGTTTCCTGCATGGTGAGGTTCCGGCAGAATGCGACAGCCTGTGGCGCAGCCAGAGCCTCAACCACCCTTTGTTTAGGCCACACCGCTAAGGCTTATAGCTCTGGATATTCTTCCGAGAGTGGACGGATGCCCACCCAAAAGTCCAACCAGAATCGGGTGGAGCGGCCATTACCAATGATAAACTTGGCACCTTGGTCAAAAGCGGGTCTGATGGCCTGCAGATCTTGCCAAAAGGGGGAGCCCCTTGCTTCCCCATCAAAGAAATTCCCGTTTGGGAAGTACTTGGCGCGAAGGATGTCAGCCCAGAGGCCCTTCGCCCCTTGCGATAGCTTCCAGATCCATTTACACATCAGCGCTATATTCTGTAGCCTAGTGTTAATGATGCCCAATCCTCCCAAGGATTTGGGCCTGCGAACCGCCGTCCATTTGACCAAGTGATATTTGCGCTTTAGACCCGTCCCTTCCCAAGAGAAACGAGCACGTGATGTGTCCAACTTGGCATGAACCCCTTCAGCCAGCAGGAAGAAGCCCATTGCGAACATAGGCAACGAAGAAAGGCTAGAGTTAGTGAGGACGAGCCTTTCTGCGGATGACATGAACTTTCCACGCCAAGGGCTCACTTTCTTCCCTGCCTTCCCAGTTAATGGAGCCCACTCATCTATCGTCACTCTGCGTGGCGCTAGGGGTAAGCCTAAATACATAAAGGGGAACTTTCCCATTTTACAATTGAGAAGGTCAGCGATACGCTGCCCCTCCTCGCTATCTATCCCCATAGATAGCATTTCGCACTTGTGGAAGTTGATTTTGAGCCCGGACATGAGCTCAAAGCTCAGCAACAAAGCTTTTACCGTTGCAATGCTGTGAGCGTCCGGCTGAAACAGTAGCATGGTGTCGTCTGCGTACTAAAGGTGCGAAATCCCCCCTGGGATGAGGTGGCTGACCACTCCCTTGATGTGGCCAGCCGTGGTCGCCTTCCGCAGCAAAGCCACAAGGGCGTCGACCACAAAGTTGAACAAGAGCGGAGACATGGGGTCGCCATGACGCAATCCCCGCCTGTTCTGGAAGAAACTCCCAATCTCCCCGTTCACCGAGATCACAGTCTGGCCACCCGTGACCAACTGCATGACTCGGTGAACCCACACATCTGAGAAACCCCGGCTAAGTAAAACCCGACGCAAAAAAATCCAGCTCACGCGGTCATACGCTTTCTCGAAATCTAGTTTTAGGAGAATGGCCAGTTCCTTAGTACGTTTAAGTTCGTGGATGATCTCCTGCAGCGCTAGAGAGCCCTCCAGAATGTTTTGGCCTCGGATGAAAGCAGTTTGGGTGCAGCTAATGGTGCATTGGGCGGTCGGGACTAGGCGTGCAGTAGTGGCTTCGGAGCAAATCTTAAAAGGGACGTTAATAAGCGCGATAGGCCTAAACTGACGGATGTTATCCGCACCAGCCACCTTAGGAATCAAAGAGAGGATCCCAAAGTTTAGCCGGGATATGTCGACCATCCCGCGCATGAAGCCGTTGCAGACCTAGAACAACGGCCCCTGAAGGAGTGGCCAGAAGTGTTTGAACATGGCGACAGCCAACCATCCGGTCCTGGCGCAGTGTCCGTTTTCATGCTCCAAAGAGCCGCATCAATCTCCCTCGGGCAAAAAAGTGAGCCCCAGCTCCTCATTTTCCCGATCGGTAATGAGCTGGGAAGGGTCCCATAGATCTGCGCAGCCCCTGCTCGCTGCTCCTCGCTCGTTCCCATGAGATTAATGTAGAAGTCATATATGTGATGAACGATGTCCGCCTGCATCAGCAAAAGCCCCTGATCAGATTGCAGACAGAGGATCGCACATCTACGCCGTCTCCCGTTGACATAGGCGTGGAAGTACTTGGTGTTTGCGTCACCTTTGAGGATCCACTTGAGGCCACCCCAGCACCTCCAGTACTCCTCCTCCACTCGCAACAGAGACTGCACCTGATTCTCCAGCATGTAACGGCGAGCCCATTCTTGTTCGGAGAAAGGCCGCACGTCCGCCTGGTGGTCGAGGCTTGTAATCTCTGCAACGATGCCTTCCCTCAGCGATCGTTCTTGCCTGCCCAAGTTGGCCCCCCAACCCTTTAGGCTAGCGTGGAGGCGGCTGCCGGTCGCGATCCAGAAGTCCATTGGGCCTCGCTGGAGGCCTACCTGACTAGCACTAGCAGTCCACTTCGCCCTGAAGATAGAGTCAAAGGCAGGGTTTTCAAACCAAGCCGTCTCAAAGAAGAAACGAGGGTTACGCCTGATCCTATCCTCCCCTGAGGATAGGATAAGTGGCACATGATCAGAACCAATCCTGGTTTCTGCGATGAGCGAACATAGAGGGTACATCATTTCCCAATCAGGGGAAATGAACACTCGATCGAGCACCGAGCGCACCAGGTCTATTTGTTTGTTGGTCCATGTGTATCGAGACCCAGACCTGGCCAGCTCCCGGATAGCCATGGAGGCAATTGCATTGTTAAACATGGACACCCATGCCCTGTTGATGCTGTAATTGTTTTTGTCCGCACCCGAGCAGATTAGGTTAAAATCCCCCCTACCACGAAAGGGATCGACGCTGAGCTAATCGCGTGCACCTTCGCTTGCAATTCACTCAGAAACTCAGCCGATCGGGCGTGATCTGTTGGGCCATAGACCTGAATCACCACCAGCTCCCTCTGAGACTGACGGTGGCGAATGTGGCCGGCGAGGAAGAAAGTACCCGCGTCCCAAGCGAGCACCTCGAAAACGGCTTGATCAAAGCCAAGAAGCATTCCCCCTGAGTGCCGCAACGCTGCTAAATGCTTCCAAGAAAATTGTTCGAGGGGGTCGATGGCAAGCAGCTCGTGATGACCAAAGTCTTGTTTGATAGTTTCCTGTAACGCTACGATATCTACTGCCTCCCTACGCATGTATTCTTTCAACTGGGTTCGACGGCCCGCGTGTCCGAACCCGCGAATATTCCAAAGAGTATACCTGGGCCTATACCTGTTCGCTCAAGCATCCCGAAGCAACCTGGCGGCATAGATAGCGAGCCTACCCGTGATAGGGCTCACATTAGTAGTTCCGATTTTCGAGCACAATCTTCATTCTGTACTTGAGAAACTCTATCAGGCTTGGCTACAAAATAAGGGTGATAACAAAGATAGAACCAACACTTCACGAGGTTGTTAGAATTCTTCCTTTTCCCTTGTAAACCGCCATCCTATTAATTACTGGACAAAATGATGCAGGCCATAGTGTTGTAGAATGATTCCACATCTCCCTAAAACTTTGCAATCATAATTGAGTAACCATTCTCTGACCCAGGATTATATCTCTTCTCCGCTTTTCAATAACACATAGACCATTTAGTTGAAAGATAGTAGTACACCAAGGTTCTCTTTTGTAGTAGATGGGTTCTCTTTTGTAGTAGATGATAGTACAAATTTAATATTGGGCATCCCATAATGGATAGCTAATGGGCCCACCCTCCTTTGCTCATCTAAGTATGATGTTGTCCTTATAAAAGCCATGCTACCTCTGAAGTTGTGGAGCTTCAGTTTCTTCTCAAAGTCTCCTACTACATATCATGTGCCAGACTCGTGAGAAAAAGAGAGAAATACCAACAACGACGGGTTTGATTGGAGCAAGATGTTATGAATGGGAGGCATAAGGAACCGGACCACCTTCTGCTATTTACTTCAGTGGTGCTCCACTTTGTATAATACATGTCATGTCCGTTGATAGTGAAGATGCATGACCAGATTCCTGAGTTGACTAGTCTAGGAGAGTGCAATAAGAGCAACATTGCCGAGTATAGAACCAGCGAGCAGCGGGCCGAAGAAATTTTGATTTTTTAGGAGACCACAAAGTTCCCACGCCTTACAAGTCTCCATTGCAACTTCTTTAAGAATTTCTTGCATTCGTAATGTTAACAATGTCCTTAAAAAATTATAGGGGGACAAGTGGTTTTTTTAATGATGAAACGCTAGCCAAACAGCGTGAGGAAATAAAGCACATGAGCGCACAGTTTTACCAAAGTATGAAGGTTATACTAAGAATTTGGATGCTCTAGATGAAGTTGAGAGGTAAACTCCTTAGTACAGTGTACTAATTGAACGAGCATTTTTACCCTAGCACTGTTTCTGAACACTGTATCGAGTTTTCACAAGAAAATGGTTAACTTTTTTGGGAACAGAATATAAAATAAACACAATACATGTGTTGCAGAATATCTATTAAAATAAACACCAGATGCCGGTGTGTTCTGTTGCTTGAAAGCTTTGGCCAGCCCCCGATATATGTAACTGTCTTGTGTGGAACGCCCTTTGATGAACGCGTGCTGGCACAGCAAAACCAACTCTCGCATTCGAAGGCTCAGACTAACTGCCAGGATCTTCATGATTAATTTGGAGAAACAACGGGCAAGGCTTAAGAGAAAAGGGAACAATCAAGAAGAATAAGTGGCTGCTAAGGAGAAATACCAGTTACATGCCAAATCCGAGAAGGCTACGAGCCTATGACTGCTGGGGCGTGACAGCTGGATCTGCCGCGCGTGGGGGCGAGTTCGGGGCGGCGTGGGCGAGTCTGGACCGAGGCCATGAGAGGAAGGAGGAAGGAGGAGAGGGGTTGCTCTGCTCTGCCTATTTGCAATGAACCGGCTTTATCAAGGAAAAATACCAAAATAAAAACCAGAAGAAAAAAAACCACCGGCATGCCAAATCAGCATCAAAACTATGGTGAACATAAAAATTGGGGGTATTCGGTGTCAGGGGCAATATGTGGAAGGAATCTTTAAATTAGGGGTTAAAATCTGGCAAAAATCCATATTCGTGATGTTATCTCTCACAGATATCAATTTTAAGGGTAAAAAATGAAATTAACTCTAAAAAAAGCCCTTAACATTTTCCACCCGTGTTAAGCTGAACACAAGCCCATTTCCCTTGTGTTTTGTAAGTGTGTATGTGAAAAAAGAACAACGTCTGTCCTGCTTACACTAATGATCTAGGGATCCAAACACGTCCAAAAGAAGCATGTGGTCTCTAGGGAAATACACATTGGCTCTTCGTTGCATCTGTATCCTGAAGCTCACCAACCGTTTCTCTGGCGATCAACGCCTTCATTATATGTATAAAACTCCTGCACTTAGTATTTTGTCCTTCATGTCATGTTAATGAATGTATTTGATGCCTTCTGAGCTGGTGCCAACTTACAGGACCCACCTTCAATTTATTTAGGACCGCCCAACGCTCACCTGCACACTTTAGTTGATTACAAGTTCGGTTTCTTGTAGTGGCATTCTAGCTATTGTCACAACAATTAAACCATGCATAAAATAAATAGGAGAAATCTGAGTTTATTTGAAATACGTAGGACAAGTGATTATACATATACGATGGAACTCACATATTGAATCGAGTGTATATATGATCATTGTGCATGTACTTGTATCATGTCAGAGCTCTCACGTAGAGGAGATATTCTAAGTCCCAATCATATCATAGCCATGTCTTGTGGGATTCCCGTGTTTGGATCTGAAGCATGACCTCCGTCTCTGGCCTAGGCATATTGTGTACGGGGAAAGGCTAGTTGTACATGTAGGCAAGGCACGGCTGTGTGGACGCTAAATCTGGAGGAGCCGCCGGCGGTACATATGGTGGACGCGCCACTGGAGGTTGAGGTCAGGGGAGGGCTGCTGCCGTTCGAGGTCAACCTTAGTTGAGCGCGAGGGGTGTGTCCACGGGCACCACCCAGTCACCCTTGCAGAGTACAAGCGGGGACGAGGTAGAGGCGGCGCAGTAGAGGAAGAAACGCGCGAGTGGCCAGTGCCGAAGCGGGTGGCGGCTGATAGGGTTTGGGAGGAGCAAGTCGGGGGAGGAGAGGCGAGGCACGAAAGTTGACTGAGATTGGTTAATTGGGCCGTGGATCATGGTGCATAGGCCCTATCAACAGGAAGGCACCAATTTTTTCACTGGAGTAGCGTCCCTCCAGGACAGTTGGCCCACTGAAAGAGATGGAGCGCTAAAAGGAAGATTGGACGGCCAAAAATGTCCGTATTGCGAAAACGGACGGTCAAAAAACCAAATCGCCGAGAGAGCTTTGCTTTAGGTGCGGTTATACTGTCCTTAATATACAAGAGAGTGGCAGCAAGCAATAGATGGTGCTACAGTGCATAACATTTGTGTCGAATTGAGAGCCATTTGGGAAACACGGTGTAGAAAAAGATAAAATGTGTTTTGATCTGTTCGGTCATTGGAAGCTGTCCCGTGAAATGCCATTTTCCAGCCATCCAACGTGTGACATATACAAACTTTCTCAAGGTTCAAAACCTCTGCCACGCTACCAGACTGTTGTCATAGTACCTGAGTAGAATGACGATCTTCAAATGCAGAGCCTGCCGATGGGAAGCAACACCAAGATTGTGACTGTGCTGCACGGTTAGCTGCAACAACGCTTCGATTTTGTTATGACTGTTGATTGTATTGAACTGGCTGAGAAAGATTATAACAAGCGTCGTCCCTTGGCTACATGCTGACATGACGTGTTTCAACAATTGTGAAAGTTTTTCTTGTATAAGATTTTGCATTCCCCTA
Organism: Triticum aestivum; assembly: GCF_018294505.1. Taxonomy (NCBI): domain Eukaryota; kingdom Viridiplantae; phylum Streptophyta; class Magnoliopsida; order Poales; family Poaceae; genus Triticum; species Triticum aestivum. The sequence goes on along the minus strand of NC_057798.1, from coordinate 26,193,903 downwards.
AAAGCTAATACTATTCAGGCCAAAACAATTCATTTAAGGTGAGTTCATTGTCCACATATATTTTCTTGTGCTAGGTTGCAATTAAGTCCTACTGTCAGAAATTCCCATACTATCCGCTTCCATCCGAGCCGGTCTGGGCGTCACAAACAGGTAACATTGGTCACTTGTCAGATGTGGGCCATGGGCCTTGGATAAAATAACAATACAAAGAGTATACCTTTTTTTAGAACGAAGACACTGCAAGCGTCCGGCTTTAATTTAATAAAGCCCTCAACGAACAGGCAGAGTGTCAAACGATCAGACTTACACGACGAACCAAAAGCCACGGCATAGCGAAACTGAAGTCTAGGAAGGGACCAAACGCCGGGCTGCGAGCTGCTTACAAGGCCGTAGCCCATGAACAAGAGCGCGCAAGCTCGCAAAACAAAAGAGATGCCCCACCCTCAAGTAGGCATCGCCGGCTCCCTAGCCGCCACAAACACTTGGTGCACCCGTACTTGCGCCTGCTTCATGAGATCAGTGTCCTTCTGCCTCGCCAACGGACTCCATTGATGTAATAGGATAGAGCATTTGCATATAATGTTAGCCGGGTGCGACAGGAACGAGCCTTCAATGGTAAACTTGTTGCGAGTAAGCCATAAGGACCAAAGCCTCGCTCCTATACTAGTCCAGATCACCCGCTTGGTCTGACCCTGCACCGTGTGAAGGAGGTCCACGAGTTCGGAGGAGGATCTCGGGTCCCAAGCAACCCCGGCAGCCTCCCTAACTGCACTCCACGCAAACCTCGCTAACGGGCAGAGGAAGAAGGCGTGATTCATGTTCTCGGGGTTCCACACAACACACACATGCCCGACGCCGGGCCGTTTCGCTTTGTTATGTTATTGGATGTGGGTGATCGGTCCCGAAACAATTGCCAAAGAAAGACTTTGATCTTTAGCGGAACGCGAGTTTGCCACGGTCCTTTCACCTCTCGCTATACCATCCCTTGGCACAGTTTATGGTATAAGGACTCAACGGAAAACCTCCCGGAGGCATTGAGGTGCCACGACACCCTGTCAGGCTCGTCAGAGAGCGACACGGTGGTTACCAGGTCTAACAGAGCCCCCCACCGTGTTGTTTCCTGCATGGTGAGGTTCCGGCAGAATGCGACAGCCTGTGGCGCAGCCAGAGCCTCAACCACCCTTTGTTTAGGCCACACCGCTAAGGCTTATAGCTCTGGATATTCTTCCCAAATTGGACGGACGCCCACCCAAAAGTCCAACCAGAATCGGGTGGAACGGCCATTACCAATGATAAACTTGGCACCTTGGTCAAAAGCGGGTCTGATGGCCTGCAGATCTTGCCAAAAGGGGGGAGCCCCTTGCTTCCCCATCAAAGAAATTCCCGTTTGGGAAGTACTTGGCGCGAAGGATGTCAGCCCAGAGGCCCTTCGCCCCTTGCGATAGCTTCCAGATCCATTTACACATCAGCGCTATATTCTATAGCCTAGTGTTAATGATGCCCAATCCTCCCAAGGATTTGGGCCTGCAAACCACCGTCCATTTGACCAAGTGATATTTGCGCTTTAGACCCGTCCCTTCCCAAAAGAAACGAGCACGTGATGTGTCCAACTTGGCATGAACCCCTTCAGCCAGCAGGAAGAAGCCCATTGCGAACACAGGCAACGAAGAAAGGCTAGAGTTAGTGAGGACGAGCCTTTCTGCGGATGACATGAACTTTCCACGCCAAGGGCTCACTTTCTTCCCTGCCTTCCCAGTTAACGGAGCCCACTCATCTATCGTCACTCTGCGTGGCGCTAGGGGTAAGCCTAAATACATAAAGGGGAACTTTCCCATTTTACAATTGAGAAGGTCAGCGATACGCTGCCCCTCCTCGCTATCTATCCCCATAGATAGCATTTCGCACTTGTGGAAGTTGATTTTGAGCCCGGACATGAGCTCAAAGCTCAGCAACAAAGCTTTTACCGTTGCAATGCTGTGAGCGTCCGGCTGAAACAGTAGCATGGTGTCGTCTGCGTACTAAAGGTGTGAAATCCCCCCTGGGATGAGGTGGCTGACCACTCCCTTGATGTGGCCAGCCGTGGTCGCCTTCCGCGGCAAAGCCGCAAGGGCGTCGACCACAAAGTTGAACAAGAGCGGAGACATGGGGTCGCCATGACGCAATCCCCGCCTGTTCTGGAAGAAACTCCCAATCTCCCCGTTCACCGAGATCACAGTCTGGCCACCCGTGACCAACTGCATGACTCGGTGAACCCACACATCTGAGAAACCCCGGCTAAGTAAAACCCGACGCAAAAAAATCCAGCTCACGCGGTCATACGCTTTCTCGAAATCTAGTTTTAGGAGAATGGCCAGTTCCTTAGTACGTTTAAGTTCGTGGATGATCTCCTGCAGCGCTAGAGAGCCCTCCAGAATGTTTTGGCCTCGGATGAAAGCAGTTTGGGTGCGGCTAATGGTGTGTTGGGAGGTCGGGACTAGGCGTGCAGTAGTGGCTTCGGAGCAAATCTTAAAAGGGACGTTAATAAGCGCGATAGGCCTAAACTGACGGATGTTATCCGCACCAGCCACCTTAGGAATCAAAGAGAGGATCCCAAAGTTTAGCCGGGATATGTCGACCATCCCGCGCATGAAGCCGTTGCAGACCTAGAACAACGGCCCCTGAAGGAGTGGCCAGAAGTGTTTGAACATGGCGACTGGCCAACCATCCGGTCCTGGCGCAGTGTCCGTTTTTATGCTCCAAAGAGCCGCATCAATCTCCCTCGGGCAAAAATGTGAGCCCCAGCTCCTCATTTTCCCGATCGGTAATGAGCTGGGAAGGGTCCCATAGATCTGCGCGCATCCCTGCTCGCTGCTCCTTGCTCGTTCCCATGAGATTAATGTAGAAGTCATATATGTGATGAACGATGTCCGCCTGCGGCAGCAAAAGCCCCTGATCAGATTGCAGACAGAGGATCGCACATCTACGCCGTCTCCCGTTGACATAGGCGTGGAAGTACTTGGTGTTTGCGTCACCTTTGAGGATCCACTTGAGGCCACCCCAGCACCTCCAGTACTCCTCCTCCACTCGCAACAGAGACTGCACCTGATTCTCCAGCGCGTAGCGGCGAGCCCATTCTTGTTCGGAGAAAGGCCGCGCGTCCGCCTGGTGGTCGAGGCTTGTAATCTCTGCAACGATGCCTTCCCTCAGCGATCGTTCTTGCCTGCCCAAGTTGGCCCCCCAACCCTTTAGGCTAGCGTGGAGGCGGCTGCCGGTCGCGATCCAGAAGTCCATTGGGCCTCGCTGGAGGCCTACCTGACTAGCACTAGCAGTCCACTTCGCCCTGAAGATAGAGTCAAAGGCAGGGTTTTCAAACCAAGCCGTCTCAAAGAAGAAACGAGGGTTACGCCTGATCCTATCCTCCCCTGAGGATAGGATGAGTGGCACATGATCAGAACCAATCCTGGTTTCTGCGATGAGCGAACATAGAGGGTACATCATTTCCCAATCAGGGGAAATGAACACTCGATCGAGCACCGAGCGCACCAGGTCTATTTGTTTGTTGGTCCATGTGTATCGAGACCCAGACCTGGCCAGCTCCCGGATAGCCATGGAGGCAATTGCATTGTTAAACATGGACACACATGCCCTGTTGATGCTGTAATTGTTTTTGTCCGCACCCGAGCGGATTAGGTTAAAATCCCCCCCCCCCCTACCACGAAAGGGATCGACGCTGAGCTAATCGCGTGCACCTTCGCTTGCAATTCACTCAGAAACTCAGCCGATCGGGCGTGATCTGTTGGGCCATAGACCTGAATCACCACCAGCTCCCTCTGAGACTGACGGTGGCGAATGTGGCCGGCGAGGAAGAAAGTACCCGCGTCCCAAGCGAGCACCTCGAAAACGGCTTGATCAAAGCCAAGAAGCATTCCCCCTGAGTGCCGCAACGCTGCTAAATGCTTCCAAGAAAATTGTTCGAGGGGGTCGATGGCAAGCAGCTCGTGATGACCAAAGTCTTGTTTGATAGTTTCCTGTAACGCTACGATATCTACTGCCTCCCTACGCATGTATTCTTTCAACTGGGTTCGACGGCCCGTGTGTCCGAACCCGCGAATATTCCAAAGAGTATACCTGGGCCTAGACCTGTTCGCTCAAGCATCCCGAAGCAACCTGGCGGCATAGATAGCGAGCCTACCCGTGATAGGGCTCACATTAGTAGTTCCGATTTTCGAGCACAATCTTCATTCTGTACTTGAGAAACTCTATCAGGCTTGGCTACAAAACAAGGGTGATAACAAAGATAGAACCAACACTTCACGAGGTTGTTAGAATTCTTCCTTTTCCCTTGTAAACCACCATCCTATTAATTACTGGACAAAATGATGCAGGCCATAGTGTTGTAGAATGATTCCACATCTCCCTAAAACTTTGCAATCATAATTGAGTAACCATTCTCTGACCCAGGATTATATCTCTTCTCCGCTTTTCAATAACACATAGACCATTTAGTTGAAAGATAGTAGTACACCAAGGTTCTCTTTTGTAGTAGATGGGTTCTCTTTTGTAGTAGATGATAGTACAAATTTAATATTGGGCATCCCATAATGGATAGCTAATGGGCCCACCCTCCTTTGCTCATCTAAGTATGATGTTGTCCTTATAAAAGCCATGCTACCTCTGAAGTTGTGGAGCTTCAGTTTCTTCTCAAAGTCTCCTACTACATATCATGTGCCAGACTCGTGAGAAAAAGAGAGAAATACCAACAACGACGGGTTTGATTGGAGCAAGATGTTATGAATGGGAGGCATAAGGAACCGGACCACCTTCTGCTATTTACTTCAGTGGTGCTCCACTTTGTATAATACATGTCATGTCCGTTGATAGTGAAGATGCATGACCAGATTCCTGAGTTGACTAGTCTAGGAGAGTGCAATAAGAGCAACATTGCCGAGTATAGAACCAGCGAGCAGCGGGCCGAAGAAATTTTGATTTTTTAGGAGACCACAAAGTTCCCACGCCTTACAAGTCTCCATTGCAACTTCTTTAAGAATTTCTTGCATTTGTAATGTTAACAATGTCCTTAAAAAATTATAGGGGGGACAAGTGGTTTTTTTAATGATGAAACGCTAGCCAAACAGCGTGAGGAAATAAAGCACATGAGCGCACAGTTTTACCAAAGTATGAAGGTTATACTAAGAATTTGGATGCTCTAGATGAAGTTGAGAGGTAAACTCCTTAGTACAGTGTACTAATTGAACGAGCATTTTTACTCTAGCACTGTTTCTGAACACTGTATCGAGTTTTCACAAGAAAATGGTTAACTTTTTTGGGAACAGAATATAAAATAAACACAATACATGTGTTGCAGAATATCTATTAAAATAAACACCAGATGCCGGTGTGTTCTGTTGCTTGAAAGCTTTGGCCAGCCCCCTGATATATGTAACTGTCTTGTGTGGAACGCCCTTTGATGAACGCGTGCTAGCACAGCAAAACCAACTCTCGCATTCGAAGGCTCAGACTAACTGCCAGGATCTTCATGATTAATTTGAAGAAACAACGGGCAAGGCTTAAGAGAAAAGGGAACAATCAAGAAGAATAAGTGGCTGCTAAGGAGAAATACCGGTTACATGCCAAATCCGAGAAGGCTACGAGCCTATGACTGCTGGGGCGTGACAGCTGGATCTGCCGCGCGTGGGGGCGAGTTGGGGGCGGCGTGGGCGAGTCTGGACCGAGGCCATGAGAGGAAGGAGGAAGGAGGAGAGGGGTTGCTCTGCTCTGCCTATTTGCAATGAACCGGCTTTATCAAGGAAAAATACCAAAATAAAAACCAGAAGAAAAAAAACCACCGGCATGCCAAATCAGCATCAAACCTATGGTGAACATAAAAATTGGGGGTATTCGGTGTCAGGGGCAAAATGTGGAAGGAATCTTTAAATTAGGGGTTAAAATCTGGCAAAGATCCATATTCGTGATGTTATCTCTCACAGATATCAATTTTAAGGGTAAAAAATGAAATTAACTCTAAAAAAAGCCCTTAACATTTTCCACCCGTGTTAAACTGAACACAAGCCCATTTCCCTTGTGTTTTGTAAGTGTGTATGTGAAAAAAGAACAACATCTGTCCTGCTTACACTAATGATCTAGGGATCCAAACACGTCCAAAAGAAGCATGTGGTCTCTGGGGAAATACACATTGGCTCTTCGTTGCATCTGTATCTTGAAGCTCACCAACCGTTTCTCTGGCGATCAACGCCTTCATTATATGTATAAAACTCCTGCACTTAGTATTTTGTCCTTCATGTCATGTTAATGAATGTATTTGATGCCTTCTGAGCTGGTGCCAACTTACAGGACCCACCTTCAATTTATTTAGGACCGCCCAACGCTCACCTGCACACTTTAGTTGGTTACAAGTTCGGTTTCTTGTAGTGGCATTCTAGCTATTGTCACAACAATTAAACCATGCATAAAATAAATAGGAGAAATCTGAGTTTATTTGAAATACGTAGGACAAGTGATTATACATATACGATGGAACTCACATATTGAATCGAGTGTATATATGATCATTGTGCATGTACTTGTATCATGTCAGAGCTCTCACGTAGAGGAGATATTCTAAGTCCCAATCATATCATAGCCATGTCTTGTGGGATTCCCGTGTTTGGATCTGAAGCATGACCTCCGTCTCTGGCCTAGGCATATTGTGTACGGGGAAAGGCTAGTTGTACATGTAGGCAAGGCACGGCTGTGTGGACGCTAAATCTGGAGGAGCCGCCGGCGGTACATATGGTGGACGCCGCCACTGGAGGTTGAGGTCAGGGGAGGGGCGCTGCCGTTCGAGGTCAACCTTAGTTGAGCGCGAGGGGTGTGTCCACGGGCACCACCCAGTCACCCTTGCAGAGTACAAGCGGGGACGAGGTAGAGGCGGCGCAGTAGAGGAAGAAACGCGCGAGTGGCCAGTGCCGAAGCGGGTGGCGGCTGATAGGGTTTGGGAGGAGCAAGTCGGGGGAGGAGAGGCGAGGCACGAAAGTTGACTGAGATTGGTTAATTGGGCCGTGGATCATGGTGCATAGGCCCTATCAACAGGAAGGCACCAATTTTTTCACTGGAGTAGCGTCCCTCCAGGACAGTTGGCCCACTGAAAGAGATGGAGCGCTAAAAGGAAGATCGGACGGCCAAAAATGTCCGTATTGCGAAAACGGACGGTCAAAAAACCAAATCGCCGAGAGAGCTTTGCTTTAGGTGCGGTTATACTGTCCTTAATATACAAGAGAGTCGTAGCAAGCAATAGATGGTGCTACAGTGCATAACATTTGTGTCGAATTGAGAGCCATTTGGGAAACACGGTGTAGAAAAAGATAAAATGTGTTTTGATCTGTTCGGTCATTGGAAGCTGTCCCGTGAAATGCCATTTTCCAGCCATCCAACGTGTGACATATACAAACTTTCTCAAGGTTCAAAACCTCTGCCACGCTACCAGACTGTTGTCATAGTACCTGAGTAGAATGACGATCTTCAAATGCAGAGCCTGCCGATGGGAAGCAACACCAAGATTGTGACTGTGCTGCACGGTTAGCTGCAACAACGCTTCGATTTTGTTATGACTGTTGATTGTATTGAACTGGCTGAGAAAGATTATAACAAGCGTCGTCCCTTGGCTACATGCTGACATGACGTGTTTCAACAATTGTGAAAGTTTTTCTTGTATAAGATTTTGCATTCCCCTAAAAGCTAATACTATTCAGGCCAAAACAATTCATTTAAGGTGAGTTCATTGTCCACATATATTTTCTTGTGCTAGGTTGCAATTAAGTCCTACTGTCAGAAATTCCCATACTATCCGCTTCCATCCGTGCCGGTCTGGGCGTCACAAACAGGTAACATTGGTCACTTGTCAGATGTGGGCCATGGGCCTTGGATAAAATAACAATACAAAGAGTATACCTTTTTTTTTTAGAACGAAGACGCTGCAAGCGTCCTGCTTTAATTTAATAAAGCCCTCAACGAACAGGCAGAGTGTCAAATGATCAGACTTACACGACGAACCAAAAGCCACGGCATAGCCAAACTGAAGTCTAGGAAGGGACCAAACGCCGGGCTGCGAGCTGATTACAAGGCCGTAGCCCATGAACAAGAGCGCGCAAGCTCGCAAAACAAAAGAGATGCCCCACCCTCAAGTAGGCATCGCCGGCTCCCTAGCCGCCACAAACACTTGGTGCACCCGTACTTGCGCCTGCTTCATGAGATCAGTGTCCTTCTGCCTCGCCAACGGACTCCATTGATGTAATAGGATAGAGCATTTGCATATAATGTTAGCCGGGTGCGACAGGAACGAGCCTTCAATGGTAAACTTGTTGCGAGTAAGCCATAAGGACCAAAGCCTCGCTCCTATACTAGTCCAGATCACCCGCTTGGTCTGACCCTGCACCGTGTGAAGGAGGTCCACGAGTTCGGAGGAGGATATCGGGTCCCAAGCAACCCCGGCAGCCTCCCTAACTGCACTCCACGCAAACCTCGCTAACGGGCAGAGGAAGAAGGCGTGATTCATGTTCTCGGGGTTCCACACAACACACACATGCCCGACGCCGGGCCGTTTCACTTTGTTATGTTATTGGATGTGGGTGATCGGTCCTGAAACAATTGCCAAAGAAAGACTTTGATCTTTAGCGGAACGCGAGTTTGCCACGGTCCTTTCACCTCTCGCTATACCATCCCTTGGCACAGTTTATGGTATAAGGACTCAACGGAAAACCTCCCGGAGGCATTGAGGTGCCACGACACCCTGTCAGGCTCGTCAGAGAGCGACACGGTGGTTACCAGGTCTAACAGAGCCCCCCACCGTGTTGTTTCCTGCATGGTGAGGTTCCGGCAGAATGCGACAGCCTGTGGCGCAGCCAGAGCCTCAACCACCCTTTGTTTAGGCCACACCGCTAAGGCTTATAGCTCTGGATATTCTTCCCAGAGTGGACGGACGCCCACCCAAAAGTCCAACCAGAATCGGGTGGAACGGCCATTACCAATGATAAACTTGGCACCTTGGTCAAAAGCGGGTCTGATGGCCTGCAGATCTTGCCAAAAGGGGGGAGCCCCTTGCTTCCCCATCAAAGAAATTCCCGTTTGGGAAGTACTTGGCGCGAAGGATGTCAGCCCAGAGGCCCTTCGCCCCTTGCGATAGCTTCCAGATCCATTTACACATCAGCGCTATATTCTGTAGACTAGTGTTAATGATGCCCAATCCTCCCAAGGATTTGGGCCTGCGAACCACCGTCCATTTGACCAAGTGATATTTGCGCTTTAGACCCGTCCCTTCCCAAAAGAAACGAGCACGTGATGTGTCCAACTTGGCATGAACCCCTTCAGCCAGCAGGAAGAAGCCCATTGCGAACATAGGCAACGAAGAAAGGCTAGAGTTAGTGAGGACGAGCCTTCCTGCGGATGACATGAACTTTCCACGCCAAGGGCTCACTTTCTTCCCTGCCTTCCCAGTTAACGGAGCCCACTCATCTATCGTCACTCTGCGTGGCACTAGGGGTAAGCCTAAATACATAAAGGGGAACTTTCCCATTTTACAATTGAGAAGGTCAGCGATACGCTGCCCCTCCTCGCTATCTATCCCCATAGATAGCATTTTGCACTTGTGGAAGTTCATTTTGAGCCCGGACATGAGCTCAAAGCTCAGCAACAAAGCTTTTACCGTTGCAATGCTGTGAGCGTCCGGCTGAAACAGTAGCATGGTGTCGTCTGCGTACTAAAGGTGCGAAATCCCCCCTGGGATGAGGTGGCTGACCACTCCCTTGATGTGGCCAGCCGTGATCGCCTTCCGCGGCAAAGCCGCAAGGGCGTCGACCACAAAGTTGAACAAGAGCGGACACATGGGGTCGCCGTGACGCAATCCCCGCCTGTTCTGGAAGAAACTCCCAATCTCCCCGTTCACCGAGATCACAGTCTGGCCACCCGTGACCAACTGCATGACACGATGAACCCACACATCTGAGAAACCCCGGCTAAGTAAAACCCGACGCAAAAAAATCCAGCTCACGCGGTCATACGCTTTCTCGAAATCTAGTTTTAGGAGAATGGCCAGTTCCTTAGTACGTTTAAGTTCGTGGATGATCTCCTACAGCGCTAGAGAGCCCTCCAGAATGTTTTGGCCTCGGATGAAAGCAGTTTGGGTGCGGCTAATAGTGTGTTGGGCGGTCGGGACTAGGCGTGCAGTAGTGGCTTCGGAGCAAATCTTAAAAGGGACGTTAATAAGCGCGATAGGCCTAAACTGACGGATGTTATCCGCACCAGCCACCTTAGGAATCAAAGAGAGGATCCCAAAGTTTAGCCGGGATATGTCGACCATCCCGCGCATGAAGCCGTTGCAGACCTAGAACAACGGCCCCTGAAGGAGTGGCCAGAAGTGTTTGAACATGGCGACTGGCCAACCATCCGGTCCTGGCGCAGTGTCCGTTTTCATGCTCCAAAGAGCCGCATCAATCTCCCTCGGGCAAAAAAGTGAGCCCCAGCTCCTCATTTTCCCGATCGGTAATGAGCTGGGAAGGGTCCCATAGATCTGCGCGCATCCCTGCTCGCTGCTCCTCGCTCGTTCCCATGAGATTAATGTAGAAGTCATATATGTGATGAACGATGTCCGCCTGCTTCAGCAAAAGCCCCTGATCAGATTGCAGACAGAGGATCGCACATCTACGCCGTCTCCCGTTCACATAGGCGTGGAAGTACTTGGTGTTTGCGTCACCTTTGAGGATCCACTTGAGGCCACCCCAGCACCTCCAGTACTCCTCCTCCACTCGCAACAGAGACTGCACCTGATTCTCCAGCGCGTAACGGCGAGCCCATTCTTGTTCGGAGAAAGGCCGCGCGTCCGCCTGGTGGTCGAGGCTTGTAATCTCTGCAATGATGCCTTCCCTCAGCGATCGTTCTTAACTGCCCAAGTTGGCCCCCCAACCCTTTAGGCTAGCGTGGAGGCGGCTGCTGGTCGCGATCCAGAAGTCCATTGGGCCTCGCTGGAGGCCTACCTGACTAGCACTAGCAGTCCACTTCGCCCTGAAGATAGAGTCAAAGGCAGGGTTTTCAAACCAAGCCGTCTCAAAGAAGAAACGAGGGTTACGCCTGATCCTATCCTCCCCTGAGGATAGGATAAGTGGCACATGATCAGAACCAATCCTGGTTTCTGCGTTGAGTGAACATAGAGGGTACATCATTTCCCAATCAGGGGAAATGAACACTCTATCGAGCACCGAGCGCACTAGGTCTATTTGTTTGTTGGTCCATGTGTATCGAGACCCAGACCTGGCCAGCTCCCGGATAGCCATGGAGGCAATTGCATTGTTAAACATGGACACCCATGCCCTGTTGATGCTGTAATTGTTTTTGTCCGCACCCGAGCGGATTAGGTTAAAATCCCCCCTACCACGAAAGGGATCGACGCTGAGCTAATCGCGTGCACCTTCGCTTGCAATTCACTCAGAAACTCAGCCGATCGGGCGTGATCTGTTGGGCCATAGACCTGAATCACCACCAGCTCCCTCTGAGACTGACGGTGGCGAATGTGGCCGGCGAGGAAGAAAGTACCCGCGTCCCAAGCGAGCACCTCGAAAATGGCTTGATCAAAGCCAAGAAGCATTCCCCCTGAGTGCCGCAACGCTGCTAAATGCTTCCAAGAAAATTGTTCGAGGGGGTCGATGGCAAGCAGCTCGTGATGACCAAAGTCTTGTTTGATAGTTTCCTGTAATGCTACGATATCTACTGCCTCCCTACGCATGTATTCTTTCAACTGGGTTCGACGGCCCGCATGTCCGAACCCGCGAATATTCCAAAGAGTATACCTGGGCCTATACCTGTTCGCTCAAGCATCCCGAAGCAACCTGGCGGCATAGATAGCGAGCCTACCCATGATAGGGCTCACATTAGTAGTTCCGATTTTCGAGCACAATCTTCATTCTGTACTTGAGAAACTCTATCAGGCTTGGCTACAAAACAAGGGTGATAACAAAGATAGAACCAACACTTCACGAGGTTGTTAGAATTCTTCCTTTTCCCTTGTAAACCACCATCCTATTAATTACTGGACAAAATGATGCAGGCCATAGTGTTGTAGAATGATTCCACATCTCCCTAAAACTTTGCAATCATAATTGAGTAACCATTCTCTGACCCAGGATTATATCTCTTCTCCGCTTTTCAGTAACACATAGACCATTTAGTTGAAAGATAGTAGTACACCAAGGTTCTCTTTTGTAGTAGATGGGTTCTCTTTTGTAGTAGATGATAGTACAAATTTAATATTGGGCATCCCATAATGGATAGCTAATGGGCCCACCCTCCTTTGCTCATCTAAGTATGATGTTGTCCTTATAAAAGCCATGCTACCTCTGAAGTTGTGGAGCTTCAGTTTCTTCTCAAAGTCTCCTACTACATATCATGTGCCAGACTCGTGAGAAAAAGAGAGAAATACCAACAACGACGGGTTTGATTGGAGCAAGATGTTATGAATGGGAGGCATAAGGAACCGGACCACCTTCTGCTATTTACTTCAGTGGTGCTCCACTTTGTATAATACATGTCATGTCCGTTGATAGTGAAGATGCATGACCAGATTCCTGAGTTGACTAGTCTAGGAGAGTGCAATAAGAGCAACATTGCCGAGTATAGAACCAGCGAGCAGCGGGCCGAAGAAATTTTGATTTTTTAGGAGACCACAAAGTTCCCACGCCTTACAAGTCTCCATTGCAACTTCTTTAAGAATTTCTTGCATTTGTAATGTTAACAATGTCCTTAAAAAATTATAGGGGGGACAAGTGGTTTTTTTAATGATGAAACGCTAGCCAAACAGCGTGAGGAAATAAAGCACATGAGCGCACAGTTTTACCAAAGTATGAAGGTTATACTAAGAATTTGGATGCTCTAGATGAAGTTGAGAGGTAAACTCCTTAGTACAGTGTACTAATTGAACGAGCATTTTTACCCTAGCACTGTTTCTGAACACTGTATCGAGTTTTCACAAGAAAATGGTTAACTTTTTTGGGAACAGAATATAAGATAAACACAATACATGTGTTGCAGAATATCTATTAAAATAAACACCAGATGCCGGTGTGTTCTGTTGCTTGAAAGCTTTGGCCAGCCCCCTGATATATGTAACTGTCTTGTGTGGAACGTCCTTTGATGAACGCGTGCTGGCACAGCAAAACCAACTCTCGCATTCGAAGGCTCAGACTAACTGCCAGGATCTTCATGATTAATTTGGAGAAACAACGGGCAAGGCTTAAGAGAAAAGGGAACAATCAAGAAGAATAAGTGGCTGCTAAGGAGAAATACCAGTTACATGCCAAATCCGAGAAGGCTACGAGCCTATGACTGCTGGGGCGTGACAGCTGGATCTGCCGCGCGTGGGGGCGAGTTCGGGGCGGCGTGGGCGAGTCTGGACCGAGGCCATGAGAGGAAGGAGGAAGGAGGAGAGGGGTTGCTCTGCTCTGCCTATTTGCAATGAACCGGCTTTATCAAGGAAAAATACCAAAATAAAAACCAGAAGAAAAAAAACCACCGGCATGCCAAATCAGCATCAAACCTATGGTGAACATAAAAATTGGGGGTATTGGGTGTCAGGGGCAAAATGTGGAAGGAATCTTTAAATTAGGGGTTAAAATCTGGCAAAAATCCATATTCGTGATGTTATCTCTCACAGATATCAATTTTAAGGGTAAAAAATGAAATTAACTCTAAAAAAAGCCCTTAACATTTTCCACCCGTGTTAAGCTGAACACAAGCCCATTTCCCTTGTGTTTTGTAAGTGTGTATGTGAAAAAAGAACAACGTCTGTCCTGCTTACACTAATGATCTAGGGATCCAAACACGTCCAAAAGAAGCATGTGGTCTCTGGGGAAATACACATTGGCTCTTCGTTGCATCTGTATCCTGAAGCTCACCAACCGTTTCTCTGGCGATCAACGCCTTCATTATATGTATAAAACTCCTGCACTTAGTATTTTGTCCTTCATGTCATGTTAATGAATGTATTTGATGCCTTCTGAGCTGGTGCCAACTTACAGGACCCACCTTTAATTTATTTAGGACCGCCCAACGCTCACCTGCACACTTTAGTTGGTTACAAGTTCGGTTTCTTGTAGTGGCATTCTAGCTATTGTCACAACAATTAAACCATGCATAAAATAAATAGGAGAAATCTGAGTTTATTTGAAATACGTAGGACAAGTGATTATACATATACGATGGAACTCACATATTGAATCGAGTGTATATATGATCATTGTGCATGTACTTGTATCATGTCAGAGCTCTCACGTAGAGGAGATATTCTAAGTCCCAATCATATCATAGCCATGTCTTGTGGGATTCCCGTGTTTGGATCTGAAGCATGACCTCCGTCTCTGGCCTAGGCATATTGTGTACGGGGAAAGGCTAGTTGTACATGTAGGCAAGGCACGGCTGTGTGGACGCTAAATCTGGAGGAGCCGCCGGCGGTACATATGGTGGACGCCGCCACTGGAGGTTGAGGTCAGGGGAGGGGCGCTGCCGTTCGAGGTCAACCTTAGTTGAGCGCGAGGGGTGTGTCCACGGGCACCACCCAGTCACCCTTGCAGAGTACAAGCGGGGACGAGGTAGAGGCGGCGCAGTAGAGGAAGAAACGCGCGAGTGGCCAGTGCCGAAGCGGGTGGCGGCTGATAGGGTTTGGGAGGAGCAAGTCGGGGGAGGAGAGGCGAGGCACGAAAGTTGACTGAGATTGGTTAATTGGGCCGTGGATCATGGTGCATAGGCCCTATCAACAGGAAGGCACCAATTTTTTCACTGGAGTAGCGTCCCTCCAGGACAGTTGGCCCACTGAAAGAGATGGAGCGCTAAAAGGAAGATCGGACGGCCAAAAATGTCCGTATTGCGAAAACGGACGGTCAAAAAACCAAATCGCCGAGAGAGCTTTGCTTTAGGTGCGGTTATACTGTCCTTAATATCCTTAATATACAAGAGAGTGGTAGCAAGCAATAGATGGTGCTACAGTGCATAACATTTGTGTCGAATTGAGAGCCATTTGGGAAACACGGTGTAGAAAAAGATAAAATGTGTTTTGATCTGTTCGGTCATTGGAAGCTGTCCCGTGAAATGCCATTTTCCAGCCATCCAGCGTGTGACATATACGAACTTTCTCAAGGTTCAAAACCTCTGCCACGCTACCAGACTGTTGTCATAGTACCTGAGTAGAATGACGATCTTCAAATGCAGAGCCTGCCGATGGGAAGCAACACCAAGATTGTGACTGTGCTGCACGGTTAGCTGCAACAACGCTTCGATTTTGTTATGACTGTTGATTGTATTGAACTGGCTGAGAAAGATTATAACAAGCGTCGTCCCTTGGCTACATGCTGACATGACGTGTTTCAACAATTGTGAAAGTTTTTCTTGTATAAGATTTTGCATTCCCCTAAAAGCTAATACTATTCAGGCCAAAACAATTCATTTAAGGTGAGTTCATTGTCCACATATATTTTCTTGTGCTAGGTTGCAATTAAGTCCTACTGTCAGAAATTCCCATACTATCCGCTTCCATCCGAGCCGGTCTGGGCGTCACAAACAGGTAACATTGGTCACTTGTCAGATGTGGGCCATGGGCCTTGGATAAAATAACAATACAAAGGGTATACCTTTTTTTTAGAATGAAGACGCTGCAAGCGTCCGGCTTTAATTTAATAAAGCCCTCAACGAACAGGCAGAGTGTCAAACGATCAGACTTACACGACGAACCAAAAGCCACGGCATAGCGAAACTGAAGTTTAGGAAGGGACCAAACGCCGGGCTGCGAGCTGATTACAAGGCCGTAGCCCATGAACAAGAGCGCGCAAGCTCGCAAAACAAAAGAGATGCCCCACCCTCAAGTAGGCATCGCCGGCTCCCTAGCCGCCACAAACACTTGGTGCACCCGTACTTGCGCCTGCTTCATGAGATCAGTGTCCTTCTGCCTCGCCAACGGACTCCATTGATGTAATAGGATAGAGCATTTGCATATAATGTTAGCCGGGTGCGACAGGAACGAGTCTTCAATGGTAAACTTGTTGCGAGTAAGCCATAAGGACCAAAGCCTCGCTCCTATACTAGTCCAGATCACCCGCTTGGTCTGACCCTGCACCGTGTGAAGGAGGTCCACGAGTTCGGAGGAGGATCTCGGGTCCCAAGCAACCCCGGCAGCCTCCCTAACTGCACTCCACGCAAACCTCGCTAACGGGCAGAGGAAGAAGGCGTGATTCATGTTCTCGGGGTTCCACACAACACACACATGCCCGACGCCGGGCCGTTTCGCTTTGTTATGTTATTGGATGTGGGTGATCGGTCCTGAAACAATTGCCAAAGAAAGACTTTGATCTTTAGCGGAACGCGAGTTTGCCACGGTCCTTTCACCTCTCGCTATACCATCCCTTGGCACAGTTTATGGTATAAGGACTCAACGGAAAACCTCCCGGAGGCATTGAGGTGCCACGACACCCTGTCAGGCTCGTCAGAGAGCGACACGGTGGTTACCAGGTCTAACAGAGCCCCCCACCGTGTTGTTTCCTGCATGGTGAGGTTCCGGCAAAATGCGACAGCCTGTGGCGCAGCCAGAGCCTCAACCACCCTTTGTTTAGGCCACACCGCTAAGGCTTATAGCTCTGGATATTCTTCCCAGAGTGGACGGACGCCCACCCAAAAGTCCAACCAGAATCGGGTGGAACGGCCATTACCAATGATAAACTTGGCACCTTGGTCAAAAGCGGGTCTGATGGCCTGCAGATCTTGCCAAAAGGGGGGAGCCCCTTGCTTCCCCATCAAAGAAATTCCCGTTTGGGAAGTACTTGGCGCGAAGGATGTCAGCCCAGAGGCCCTTCGCCCCTTGCGATAGCTTCCAGATCCATTTACACATCAGCGCTATATTCTGTAGACTAGTGTTAATGATGCCCAATCCTCCCAAGGATTTGGGCCTGCGAACCACCGTCCATTTGACCAAGTGATATTTGCGCTTTAGACCCGTCCCTTCCCAAAAGAAACGAGCACGTGATGTGTCCAACTTGGCATGAACCCCTTCAGCCAGCAGGAAGAAGCCCATTGCGAACATAGGCAACGAAGAAAGGCTAGAGTTAGTGAGGACGAGCCTTTCTGCGGATGACATGAACTTTCCACGCCAAGGGCTCACTTTCTTCCCTGCCTTCCCAGTTAACGGAGCCCACTCATCTATCGTCACTCTACGTGGCGCTAGGGGTAAGCCTAAATACATAAAGGGGAACTTTCCCATTTTACAATTGAGAAGGTCAGCGATACGCTGCCCCTCCTCGCTATCTATCCCCATAGATAGCATTTCGCACTTGTGGAAGTTGATTTTGAGCCCGGACATGAGCTCAAAGCTCAGCAACAAAGCTTTTACCGTTGCAATGCTGTGAGCGTCCGGCTGAAACAGTAGCATGGTGTCGACTGCGTACTAAAGGTGCGAAATCCCCCCTGGGATGAGGTGGCTGACCACTCCCTTGATGTGGCCAGCCGTGGTCGCCTTCCGCGGCAAAGCCGCAAGGGCGTCGACCACAAAGTTGAACAAGAGCGGAGACATGGGGTCGCCGTGACGCAATCCTCGCCTGTTCTGGAAGAAACTCCCAATCTCCCCGTTCACCGAGATCACAGTCTGGCCACCCGTGACCAACTGCATGACTCGATGAACCCACACATCTGAGAAACCCCGGCTAAGTAAAACCCGACGCAAAAAAATCCAGCTCACGCGGTCATACGCTTTCTCGAAATCTAGTTTTAGGAGAATGGCCAGTTCCTTAGTACGTTTAAGTTCGTGGATGATCTCCTGCAGCGCTAGAGAGCCCTCCAGAATGTTTTGGCCTCGGATGAAAGCAGTTTGGGTGCGGCTAATGGTGCGTTGGGCGGTCGGGACTAGGTGTGCAGTAGTGGCTTCGGAGCAAATCTTAAAAGGGACGTTAATAAGCGCGATAGGCCTAAACTGACGGATGTTATCCGCACCAGCCACCTTAGGAATCAAAGAGAGGATCCCAAAGTTTAGCCGGGATACGTCGACCATCCCGCGCATGAAGCCGTTGCAGACCTAGAACAACGGCCCCTGAAGGAGTGGCCAGAAGTGTTTGAACATGGCGACTGGCCAACCATCCGGTCCTGGCGCAGTGTCCGTTTTCATGCTCCAAAGAGCCGCATCAATCCCCCTCGGGCAAAAAAGTGAGCCCCAGCTCCTCATTTTCCCGATCGGTAATGAGCTGGGAAGGGTCCCATAGATCTGCGCGCATCCCTGCTCGCTGCTCCTCGCTTGTTCCCATGAGATTAATGTAGAAGTCATATATGTGATGAACGATGTCCGCGTGCGTCAGCAAAAGCCCCTGATCAGATTGCAGACAGAGGATCGCACATCTACGCCGTCTCCCGTTGACATAGGCGTGGAAGTACTTGGTGTTTGCGTCACCTTTGAGGATCCACTTGAGGCCACCCCAGCACCTCCAGTACTCCTCCACTCGCAACAGAGACTGCACCTGATTCTCCAGCGCGTAACGGCGAGCCCATTCTTGTTCGGAGAAAGGCCGCGCGTCCGCCTGGTGGTCGAGGCTTGTAATCTCTGCAACGATGCCTTCCCTCAGCGATCATTCTTGCCTGCCCAAGTTGGCCCCCCAACCCTTTAGGCTAGCGTGGAGGCGGCTGCCGGTCGCGATCCAGAAGTCCATTGGGCCTCGCTGGAGGCCTACCTGACTAGCACTAGCAACTTCGCCCTGAAGATAGAGTCAAAGGCAGGGTTTTCAAACCAAGCCGTCTCAAAGAAGAAACGAGGGTTACGCCTGATCCTATCCTCCCCTGAGGATAGGATAAGTGGCACATGATCAGAACCAATCCTGGTTTCTGCGATGAGCGAACATAGAGGGTACATCATTTCCCAATCAGGGGAAATGAACACTCGATCGAGCACCGAGCGCACCAGGTCTATTTGTTTGTTGGTCCATGTGTATCGAGACCCAGACCTGGCCAGCTCCCGGATAGCCATGGAGGCAATTGCATTGTTAAACATGGACACCCATGCCCTGTTGATGCTGTAATTGTTTTTGTCCGCACCCGAGCGGATTAGGTTAAAATCCCCCCTACCACGAAAGGGATCGACGCTGAGCTAATCGCGTGCACCTTCGCTTGCAATTCACTCAGAAACTCAGCCGATCGGGCGTGATCTGTTGGGCCATAGACCTGAATCACCACCAGCTCCCTCTGAGACTGACGGTGGCGAATGTGGCCGGCGAGGAAGAAAGTACCCGCGTCCCAAGCGAGCACCTCGAAAACGGCTTGATCAAAGCCAAGAAGCATTCCCCCTGAGTGCCGCAACGCTGCTAAATGCTTCCAAGAAAATTGTTCGAGGGGGTCGATGGCAAGCAGCTCGTGA
>NC_057798.1:26173386-26173696 GCF_018294505.1 Triticum aestivum | reverse complement strand
GAGAAATACCAACAACGACGGGTTTGATTGGAGCAAGATGTTATGAATGGGAGGCATAAGGAACCGGACCACCTTCTGCTATTTACTTCAGTGGTGCTCCACTTTGTATAATACATGTCATGTCCGTTGATAGTGAAGATGCATGACCAGATTCCTGAGTTGACTAGTCTAGGAGAGTGCAATAAGAGCAACATTGCCGAGTATAGAACCAGCGAGCAGCGGGCCGAAGAAATTTTGATTTTTTAGGAGACCACAAAGTTCCCACGCCTTACAAGTCTCCATTGCAACTTCTTTAAGAATTTCTTGCATT
>NC_057798.1:26169189-26171983 GCF_018294505.1 Triticum aestivum | reverse complement strand
AATACGTAGGACAAGTGATTATACATATACGATGGAACTCACATATTGAATCGAGTGTATATATGATCATTGTGCATGTACTTGTATCATGTCAGAGCTCTCACGTAGAGGAGATATTCTAAGTCCCAATCATATCATAGCCATGTCTTGTGGGATTCCCGTGTTTGGATCTGAAGCATGACCTCCGTCTCTGGCCTAGGCATATTGTGTACGGGGAAAGGCTAGTTGTACATGTAGGCAAGGCACGGCTGTGTGGACGCTAAATCTGGAGGAGCCGCCGGCGGTACATATGGTGGACGCCGCCACTGGAGGTTGAGGTCAGGGGAGGGGCGCTGCCGTTCGAGGTCAACCTTAGTTGAGCGCGAGGGGTGTGTCCACGGGCACCACCCAGTCACCCTTGCAGAGTACAAGCGGGGACGAGGTAGAGGCGGCGCAGTAGAGGAAGAAACGCGCGAGTGGCCAGTGCCGAAGCGGGTGGCGGCTGATAGGGTTTGGGAGGAGCAAGTCGGGGGAGGAGAGGCGAGGCACGAAAGTTGACTGAGATTGGTTAATTGGGCCGTGGATCATGGTGCATAGGCCCTATCAACAGGAAGGCACCAATTTTTTCACTGGAGTAGCGTCCCTCCAGGACAGTTGGCCCACTGAAAGAGATGGAGCGCTAAAAGGAAGATCGGACGGCCAAAAATGTCCGTATTGCGAAAACGGACGGTCAAAAAACCAAATCGCCGAGAGAGCTTTGCTTTAGGTGCGGTTATACTGTCCTTAATATACAAGAGAGTGGTAGCAAGCAATAGATGGTGCTACAGTGCATAACATTTGTGTCGAATTGAGAGCCATTTGGGAAACACGGTGTAGAAAAAGATAAAATGTGTTTTGATCTGTTCGGTCATTGGAAGCTGTCCCGTGAAATGCCATTTTCCAGCCATCCAGCGTGTGACATATACGAACTTTCTCAAGGTTCAAAACCTCTGCCACGCTACCAGACTGTTGTCATAGTACCTGAGTAGAATGACGATCTTCAAATGCAGAACCTGCCGATGGGAAGCAACACCAAGATTGTGACTGTGCTGCACGGTTAGCTGCAACAACGCTTCGATTTTGTTATGACTGTTGATTGTATTGAACTGGCTGAGAAAGATTATAACAAGCGTCGTCCCTTGGCTACATGTTGACATGACGTGTTTCAACAATTGTGAAAGTTTTTCTTGTATAAGATTTTGCATTCCCCTAAAAGCTAATACTATTCAGGCCAAAACAATTCATTTAAGGTGAGTTCATTGTCCACATATATTTTCTTGTGCTAGGTTGCAATTAAGTCCTACTGTAAGAAATTCCCATACTATCCGCTTCCATCCGAGCCGGTCTGGGCGTCACAAACAGGTAACATTGGTCACTTGTCAGATGTGGGCCATGGGCCTTGGATAAAATAACAATACAAAGAGTATACCTTTTTTAGAACGAAGACGCTGCAAGCGTCCGGCTTTAATTTAATAAAGCCCTCAACGAACAGGCAGAGTGTCAAACGATCAGACTTACACGACGAACCAAAAGCCACGGCATAGCGAAACTGAAGTCTAGGAAGGGACCAAACGCCGGGCTGCGAGCTGATTACAAGGCCGTAGCCCATGAACAAGAGCGTGCAAGCTCGCAAAACAAAAGAGATACCCCACCCTCAAGTAGGCATCGCCGGCTCCCTAGCCGCCACAAACACTTGGTGCACCCGTACTTGCGCCTGCTTCATGAGATCAGTGTCCTTCTGCCTCGCCAACGGACTCCATTGATGTAATAGGATAGAGCATTTGCATATAATGTTAGCCGGGTGCGACAGGAACGAGCCTTCAATGGTAAACTTGTTGCGAGTAAGCCATAAGTACCAAAGCCTCGCTCCTATACTAGTCCAGATCACCCGCTTGGTCTGACCCTGCACCGTGTGAAGGAGGTCCACGAGTTCGGAGGAGGATCTCGGGTACCAAGCAACCCCGACAGCCTCCCTAACTGCACTCCACGCAAACCTCGCTAACGGGCAGAGGAAGAAGGCGTGATTCATGTTCTCGGGGTTCCACACAACACACACATGCCCGACGCCGGGCCGTTTCGCTTTGTTATGTTATTGGATGTGGGTGATCGGTCCCGAAACAATTGCCAAAGAAAGACTTTGATCTTTAGCGGAACGCGAGTTTGCCACGGTCCTTTCACCTCTCGCTATACCATCCCTTGGCACAGTTTATGGTATAAGGACTCAACGGAAAACCTCCCGGAGGCATTGAGGTGCCACGACACCCTGTCAGGCTCGTCAGAGAGCGACACGGTGGTTACCAGGTCTAACAGAGCCCCCCACCGTGTTGTTTCCTGCATGGTGAGGTTCCGGCAGAATGCGACAGCCTGTAGCGCAGCCAGAGCCTCAACCACCCTTTGTTTAGGCCACACCGCTAAGGCTTATAGCTCTGGATATTCTTCCCAGAGTGGACGGACGCCCACCCAAAAGTCCAACCAGAATCGGGTGGAACGGCCATTACCAATGATAAACTTGGCACCTTGGTCAAAAGCGGGTCTGATGGCCTGCAGATCTTGCCAAAAGGGGGGAGCCCCTTGCTTCCCCATCAAAGAAATTCCCGTTTGGGAAGTACTTGGCGCGAAGGATGTCAGCCCAGAGGCCCTTCGCCCCTTGCGATAGCTTCCAGATCCATTTACACATCAGCGCTATATTCTGTAGCCTAGTGTTAATGATGCCCAATCCTCCCAAGGATTTGGGCCTGCGAACCACCGTCCATTTGACCAAGTGATATTTGCGCTT
>NC_057798.1:26167644-26169179 GCF_018294505.1 Triticum aestivum | reverse complement strand
GTGCTGGCACAGCAAAACCAACTCTCGCATTCGAAGGCTCAGACTAACTGCCAGGATCTTCATGATTAATTTGGAGAAACAACGGGCAAGGCTTAAGAGAAAAGGGAACAATCAAGAAGAATAAGTGGCTGCTAAGGAGAAATACCAGTTACATGCCAAATCCGAGAAGGCTACGAGCCTATGACTGCTGGGGCGTGACAGCTGGATCTGCCGCGCGTGGGGGCGAGTTCGGGGCGGCGTGGGCGAGTCTGGACCGAGGCCATGAGAGGAAGGAAGAAGGAGGAGAGGGGTTGCTCTGCTCTGCCTATTTGCAATGAACCGGCTTTATCAAGGAAAAATACCAAAATAAAAACCAGAAGAAAAAAAACCACCGGCATGCCAAATCAGCATCAAACCTATGGTGAACATAAAAATTGGGGGTATTCGGTGTCAGGGGCAAAATGTGGAAGGAATCTTTAAATTAGGGGTTAAAATCTGGCAAAAATCCATATTCGTGATGTTATCTCTCACAGATATCAATTTTAAGGGTAAAAAATGAAATTAACTCTAAAAAAAGCCCTTAACATTTTCCACCCGTGTTAAGCTGAACACAAGCCCATTTCCCTTGTGTTTTGTAAGTGTGTATGTGAAAAAAGAACAACGTCTGTCCTGCTTACACTAATGATCTAGGGATCCAAACACGTCCAAAAGAAGCATGTGGTCTCTCGGGAAATACACATTGGCTCTTCGTTGCATTTGTATCCTGAAGCTCACCAACCGTTTCTCTGGCGATCAACGCCTTCATTATATGTATAAAACTCATGCACTTAGTATTTTGTCCTTCATGTCATGTTAATGAATGTATTTGATGCCTTCTGAGCTGGTGCCAACTTACAGGACCCACCTTTAATTTATTTAGGACCGCCCAACGCTCACCTGCACATTTTAGTTGGTTACAAGTTCGGTTTCTTGTAGTGGCATTCTAGCTATTGTCACAACAATTAAACCATGCATAAAATAAATAGGAGAAATCTGAGTTTATTTGAAATACGTAGGACAAGTGATTATACATATACGATGGAACTCACATATTGAATCGAGTGTATATATGATCATTGTGCATGTACTTGTATCATGTCAGAGCTCTCACGTAGAGGAGATATTCTAAGTCCCAATCATATCATAGCCATGTCTTGTGGGATTCCCGTGTTTGGATCTGAAGCATGACCTCCGTCTCTGGCCTAGGCATATTGTGTACGGGGAAAGGCTAGTTGTACATGTAGGCAAGGCACGGCTGTGTGGACGCTAAATCTGGAGGAGCCGCCGGCGGTACATATGGTGGACGCCGCCACTGGAGGTTGAGGTCAGGGGAGGGGCGCTGCCGTTCGAGGTCAACCTTAGTTGAGCGCGAGGGGTGTGTCCACGGGCACCACCCAGTCACCCTTGCAGAGTACAAGCGGGGACGAGGTAGAGGCGGCGCAGTAGAGGAAGAAACGCGCGAGTGGCCAGTGCCGAAGCGGGTGGCGGCTGATAGGGTTTGGGAGGAGCAAGTCGGG
>NC_057798.1:26165767-26167048 GCF_018294505.1 Triticum aestivum | reverse complement strand
GAGTGTCAAACGATCAGACTTACACGACGAACCAAAAGCCACGGCATAGCGAAACTGAAGTCTAGGAAGGGACCAAACGCCGGGCTGCGAGCTGATTACAAGGCCGTAGCCCATGAACAAGAGCGTGCAAGCTCGCAAAACAAAAGAGATACCCCACCCTCAAGTAGGCATCGCCGGCTCCCTAGCCGCCACAAACACTTGGTGCACCCGTACTTGCGCCTGCTTCATGAGATCAGTGTCCTTCTGCCTCGCCAACGGACTCCATTGATGTAATAGGATAGAGCATTTGCATATAATGTTAGCCGGGTGCGACAGGAACGAGCCTTCAATGGTAAACTTGTTGCGAGTAAGCCATAAGTACCAAAGCCTCGCTCCTATACTAGTCCAGATCACCCGCTTGGTCTGACCCTGCACCGTGTGAAGGAGGTCCACGAGTTCGGAGGAGGATCTCGGGTACCAAGCAACCCCGACAGCCTCCCTAACTGCACTCCACGCAAACCTCGCTAACGGGCAGAGGAAGAAGGCGTGATTCATGTTCTCGGGGTTCCACACAACACACACATGCCCGACGCCGGGCCGTTTCGCTTTGTTATGTTATTGGATGTGGGTGATCGGTCCCGAAACAATTGCCAAAGAAAGACTTTGATCTTTAGCGGAACGCGAGTTTGCCACGGTCCTTTCACCTCTCGCTATACCATCCCTTGGCACAGTTTATGGTATAAGGACTCAACGGAAAACCTCCCGGAGGCATTGAGGTGCCACGACACCCTGTCAGGCTCGTCAGAGAGCGACACGGTGGTTACCAGGTCTAACAGAGCCCCCCACCGTGTTGTTTCCTGCATGGTGAGGTTCCGGCAGAATGCGACAGCCTGTAGCGCAGCCAGAGCCTCAACCACCCTTTGTTTAGGCCACACCGCTAAGGCTTATAGCTCTGGATATTCTTCCCAGAGTGGACGGACGCCCACCCAAAAGTCCAACCAGAATCGGGTGGAACGGCCATTACCAATGATAAACTTGGCACCTTGGTCAAAAGCGGGTCTGATGGCCTGCAGATCTTGCCAAAAGGGGGGAGCCCCTTGCTTCCCCATCAAAGAAATTCCCGTTTGGGAAGTACTTGGCGCGAAGGATGTCAGCCCAGAGGCCCTTCGCCCCTTGCGATAGCTTCCAGATCCATTTACACATCAGCGCTATATTCTGTAGCCTAGTGTTAATGATGCCCAATCCTCCCAAGGATTTGGGCCTGCGAACCACCGTCCATTTGACCAAGTGATATTTGCGCTT
>NC_057798.1:26126818-26165757 GCF_018294505.1 Triticum aestivum | reverse complement strand
CCCCCTGGGATGAGGTGGCTGACCACTCCCTTGATGTGGCCAGCCGTGGTCGCCTTCCGCGGCAAAGCCGCAAGGGCGTCGACCACAAAGTTGAACAAGAGCGGAGACATGGGGTCGCCGTGACGCAATCCCCGCCTGTTCTGGAAGAAACTCCCAATCTCCCCGTTCACCGAGATCACAGTCTGGCCACCCGTGACCAACTGCATGACTCGATGAACCCACACATCTGAGAAACCCCGGCTAAGTAAAACCCGACGCAAAAAAATCCAGCTCACGCGGTCATACGCTTTCTCGAAATCTAGTTTTAGGAGAATGGCCAGTTCCTTAGTACGTTTAAGTTCGTGGATGATCTCCTGCAGCGCTAGAGAGCCCTCCAGAATGTTTTGGCCTCGGATGAAAGCAGTTTGGGTGCGGCTAATGGTGCGTTGGGCGGTCGGGACTAGGCGTGCAGTAGTGGCTTCGGAGCAAATCTTAAAAGGGACGTTAATAAGCGCGATAGGCCTAAACTGACGGATGTTATCCGCACCAGCCACCTTAGGAATCAAAGAGAGGATCCCAAAGTTTAGCCAGGATATGTCGACCATCCCGCGCATGAAGCCGTTGCAGACCTAGAACAATGGCCCCTGAAGGAGTGGCCAGAAGTGTTTGAACATGGCGACTGGCCAACCATCCGGTCCTGGCGCAGTGTCCGTTTTCATGCTCCAAAGAGCCGCATCAATCTCCCTCGGGCAAAAAAGTGAGCCCCAGCTCCTCATTTTCCCGATCGGTAATGAGCTGGGAAGGGTCCCATAGATCTGCGCGCATCCCTGCTCGCTGCTCCTCGCTCGTTCCCATGAGATTAATGTAGAAGTCATATATGTGATGAACGATGTCCGCCTGCGTCAGCAAAAGCCCCTGATCAGATTGCAGACAGAGGATCGCACATCTACGCCGTCTCCCGTTGACATAGGCGTGGAAGTACTTGGTGTTTGCGTCACCTTTGAGGATCCACTTGAGGCCACCCCAGCACCTCCAGTACTCCTCCTCCACTCGCAACAGAGACTGCACCTGATTCTCCAGCGCGTAACGGCGAGCCCATTCTTGTTCGAAGAAAGGCCGCGCGTCCGCCTGGTGGTCGAGGCTTGTAATCTCTGCAACGATGCCTTCCCTCAGCGATCGTTCTTGCCTGCCCAAGTTGGCCCCCCAACCCTTTAGGCTAGCGTGGAGGCGGCTGCCGGTCGCGATCCAGAAGTCCATTGGGCCTCGCTGGAGGCCTACCTGACTAGCACTAGCAGTCCACTTTGCCCTGAAGATAGAGTCAAAGGCAGGGTTTTCAAACCAAGCCGTCTCGAGGGTTACGCCTGATCCTATCCTCCCCTGAGGATAGGATAAGTGGCACATGATCAGAACCAATCCTGTTTTCTGCGATGAGCGAACATAGAGGGTACATCATTTCCCAATCAGGGGAAATGAACACTCGATCGAGCACCGAGCGCACCAGGTCTATTTGTTTGTTGGTCCATGTGTATCGAGACCCAGACCTGGCCAGCTCCCGGATAGCCATGGAGGCAATTGCATTGTTAAACATGGACACCCATGCCCTGTTGATGCTGTAATTGTTTTTGTCCGCACCCGAGCGGATTAGGTTAAAATCCCCCCCTACCACGAAAGGGATCGACGCTAAGCTAATCGCGTGCACCTTCGCTTGCAATTCACTCAGAAACTCAGCCGATCGGGCGTGATCTGTTGGGCCATAGACCTGAATCACCACCAGCTCCCTCTGAGACTGACGGTGGCGAATGTGGCCGGCGAGGAAGAAAGTACCCGCGTCCCAAGCGAGCACCTCGAAAACGGCTTGATCAAAGCCAAGAAGCATTCCCCCTGAGTGCCGCAACGCTGCTAAATGCTTCCAAGAAAATTGTTCGAGGGGGTCGATGGCAAGCAGCTCGTGATGACCAAAGTCTTTTTTGATAGTTTCCTGTAACGCTACGATATCTACTGCCTCCCTACGCATGTATTCTTTCAACTGGGTTCGACGGCCCGCGTGTCCGAACCCGCGAATATTCCAAAGAGTATACCTGGGCCTATACCTGTTCGCTCAAGCATCCCGAAGCAACCTGGCGGCATAGATAGCGAGCCTACCCGTGATAGGGCTCACATTAGTAGTTCCGATTTTCGAGCACAATCTTCATTCTGTACTTGAGAAACTCTATCAGGCTTGGCTACAAAACAAGGGTGATAACAAAGATAGAACCAACACTTCACGAGGTTGTTAGAATTCTTCCTTTTCCCTTGTAAACCACCATCCTATTAATTACTGGACAAAATGATGCAGGCCATAGTGTTGTAGAATGATTCCACATCTCCCTAAAACTTTGCAATCATAATTGAGTAACCATTCTCTGACCCAAGATTATATCTCTTCTCCGCTTTTCAATAACACATAGACCATTTAGTTGAAAGATAGTAGTACACCAAGATTCTCTTTTGTAGTAGATGGGTTCTCTTTTGTAGTAGATGATAGTACAAATTTAATATTGGGCATCCCATAATGGATAGCTAATGGGCCCACCCTCCTTTGCTCATCTAAGTATGATGTTGTCCTTATAAAAGCCATGCTACCTGTGAAGTTGTGGAGCTTCAGTTTCTTCTCAAAGTCTCCTACTACATATCATGTGCCAGACTCGTGAGAAAAAGAGAGAAATACCAACAACGACGGGTTTGATTGGAGCAAGATGTTATGAATGGGAGGCATAAGGAACCGGACCACCTTCTGCTATTTACTTCAGTGGTGCTCCACTTTGTATAATACATGTCATGTCCGTTGATAGTGAAGATGCATGACCAGATTCCTGAGTTGACTAGTCTAGGAGAGTGCAATAAGAGCAACATTGCCGAGTATAGAACCAGCGAGCAGCGGGCCGAAGAAATTTTGATTTTTTAGGAGACCACAAAGTTCCCACGCCTTACAAGTCTCCATTGCAACTTCTTTAAGAATTTCTTGCATTTGTAATGTTAACAATGTCCTTAAAAAATTATAGGGGGGACAAGTGGTTTTTTTAATGATGAAACGCTAGCCAAACAGCGTGAGGAAATAAAGCACATGAGCGCACAGTTTTACCAAAGTATGAAGGTTATACTAAGAATTTGGATGCTCTAGATGAAGTTGAGAGGTAAACTCCTTAGTACAGTGTACTAATTGAACGAGCATTTTTACCCTAGCACTGTTTCTGAACACTGTATCGAGTTTTCACAAGAAAATGGTTAACTTTTTTGGAAACAGAATATAAGATAAACACAATACATGTGTTGCAGAATATCTATTAAAATAAACACCAGATGCCGGTGTGTTCTGTTGCTTGAAAGCTTTGGCCAGCCCCCTGATATATGTAACTGTCTTGTGTGGAACGCCCTTTGATGAATGCGTGCTGGCACAGCAAAACCAACTCTCGCATTCGAAGGCTCAGACTAACTGCCAGGATCTTCATGATTAATTTGGAGAAACAACAGGCAAGGCTTAAGAGAAAAGGGAACAATCAAGAAGAATAAGTGGCTGCTAAGGAGAAATACCAGTTACATGCCAAATCCGAGAAGGCTACGAGCCTATGACTGCTAGGGCGTGACAGCTGGATCTGCCGCGCGTGGGGGCGAGTTCGGGGCGGCGTGGGCGAGTCTGGACCGAGGCCATGAGAGGAAGGAAGAAGGAGGAGAGGGGTTGCTCTGCTCTGCCTATTTGCAATGAACCGGCTTTATCAAGGAAAAATACCAAAATAAAAACCAGAAGAAAAAAAACCACCGGCATGCCAAATCAGCATGAAACCTATGGTGAACATAAAAATTGGGGGTATTCGGTGTCAGGGGCAAAATGTGGAAGGAATCTTTAAATTAGGGGTTAAAATCTGGCAAAAATCCATATTCGTGATGTTATCTCTCACAGATATCAATTTTAAGGGTAAAAAATGAAATTAACTCTAAAAAAAGCCCTTAACATTTTCCACCCGTGTTAAGCTGAACACAAGCCCATTTCCCTTGTGTTTTGTAAGTGTGTATGTGAAAAAAGAACAACGTCTGTCCTGCTTACACTAATGATCTAGGGATCCAAACACGTCCAAAAGAAGCATGTGGTCTCTGGGGAAATACACATTGGCTCTTCGTTGCATCTGTA
Organism: Triticum aestivum; assembly: GCF_018294505.1. NCBI lineage: Eukaryota > Viridiplantae > Streptophyta > Magnoliopsida > Poales > Poaceae > Triticum > Triticum aestivum. Next base: position 26,161,613 of record NC_057798.1, on the reverse strand, counting down.
TCCTGAAGCTCACCAACCGTTTCTCTGGCGATCAACGCCTTCATTATATGTATAAAACTCCTGCACTTAGTATTTTGTCCTTCATGTCATGTTAATGAATGTATTTGATGCCTTCTGAGCTGGTGCCAACTTACAGGACCCACCTTTAATTTATTTAGGACCGCCCAACGCTCACCTGCACACTTTAGTTGGTTACAAGTTCGGTTTCTTGTAGTGGCATTCTAGCTATTGTCACAACAATTAAACCATGCATAAAATAAATAGGAGAAATCTGAGTTTATTTGGAATACGTAGGACAAGTGATTATACACATACGATGGAACTCACATATTGAATCGAGTGTATATATGATCATTGTGCATGTACTTGTATCATGTCAGAGCTCTCACGTAGAGGAGATATTCTAAGTCCCAATCATATCATAGCCATGTCTTGTGGGATTCCCGTGTTTGGATCTGAAGCATGACCTCCGTCTCTGGCCTAGGCATATTGTGTACGGGGAAAGGCTAGTTGTACATGTAGGCAAGGCACGGCTGTGTGGACGCTAAATCTGGAGGAGCCGCCGGCGGTACATATGGTGGACGCCGCCACTGGAGGTTGAGGTCAGGGGAGGGGCGCTGCCGTTCGAGGTCAACCTTAGTTGAGCGCGAAGGGTGTGTCCACGGGCACCACCCAGTCACCCTTGCAGAGTACAAGCGGGGACGAGGTAGAGGCGGCGCAGTAGAGGAAGAAACGCGCGAGTGGCCAGTGCCGAAGCGGGTGGCGGCTGATAGGGTTTGGGAGGAGCAAGTCGGGGGATGAGAGGCGAGGCACGAAAGTTGACTGAGATTGGTTAATTGGGCCGTGGATCATGGTGCATAGGCCCTATCAACAGGAAGGCACCAATTTTTTCACTGGAGTAGCGTCCCTCCAGGACAGTTGGCCCACTGAAAGAGATGGAGCGCTAAAAGGAAGATCGGACGGCCAAAAATGTCCGTATTGCGAAAACGGACGGTCAAAAAACCAAATCGCCGAGAGAGCTTTGCTTTAGGTGCGGTTATACTGTCCTTAATATACAAGAGAGTGGTAGCAAGCAATAGATGGTGCTACGGTGCATAACATTTGTGTCGAATTGAGAGCCATTTGGGAAACACGGTGTAGAAAAAGATAAAATGTGTTTTGATCTGTTCGGTCATTGGAAGCTGTCTCGTGAAATGCTATTTTCCAGCCATCCAGCGTGTGACATATACGAACTTTCTCAAGGTTCAAAACCTCTGCCACGCTACCAGACTATTGTCATAGTACCTGAGTAGAATGACGATCTTCAAATGCAGAACCTGCCGATGGGAAGCAACACCAAGATTGTGACTGTGCTGCACGGTTAGCTGCAACAACGCTTCGATTTTGTTATGACTGTTGATTGTATTGAACTGGCTGAGAAAGATTATAACAAGCGTCGTCCCTTGGCTACATGCTGACATGACGTGTTTCAACAATTGTGAAAGTTTTTCTTGTATAAGATTTTGCATTCCCCTAAAAGCTAATACTATTCAGGCCAAAACAATTCATTTAAGGTGAGTTCATTGTCCACATATATTTTCTTGTGCTAGGTTGCAATTAAGTCCTACTGTAAGAAATTCCCATACTATCCGCTTCCATCCGAGCCGGTCTGGGCATCACAAACAGGTAACATTGGTCACTTGTCAGATGTGGGCCATGGGCCTTGGATAAAATAACAATACAAAGAGTATACCTTTTTTAGAACGAAGACGCTGCAAGCGTCCGGCTTTAATTTAATAAAGCCCTCAACGAACAGGCCGAGTGTCAAACGATCAGACTTACACGACGAACCAAAAGCCACGGCATAGCGAAACTGAAGTCTAGGAAGGGACCAAACGCCGGGCTGCGAGCTGATTACAAGGCCGTAGCCCATGAACAAGAGCGTGCAAGCTCGCAAAACAAAAGAGATACCCCACCCTCAAGTAGGCATCGCCGGCTCCCTAGCCGCCACAAACACTTGGTGCACCCGTACTTGCGCCTGCTTCATGAGATCAGTGTCCTTCTGCCTCGCCAACGGACTCCATTGATGTAATAGGATAGAGCATTTGCATATAATGTTAGCCGGGTGCGACAGGAACGAGCCTTCAATGGTAAACTTGTTGCGAGTAAGCCATAAGTACCAAAGCCTCGCTCCTATACTAGTCCAGATCACCCGCTTGGTCTGACCCTGCACCGTGTGAAGGAGGTCCACGAGTTCGGAGGAGGATCTCGGGTACCAAGCAACCCCGACAGCCTCCCTAACTGCACTCCACGCAAACCTCGCTAACGGGCAGAGGAAGAAGGCGTGATTCATGTTCTCGGGGTTCCACACAACACACACATGCCCGACGCCGGGCCGTTTCGCTTTGTTATGTTATTGGATGTGGGTGATCGGTCCCGAAACAATTGCCAAAGAAAGACTTTGATCTTTAGCGGAACGCGAGTTTGCCACGGTCCTTTCACCTCTCGCTATACCATCCCTTGGCACAGTTTATGGTATAAGGACTCAACGGAAAACCTCCCGGAGGCATTGAGGTGCCACGACACCCTGTCAGGCTCGTCAGAGAGCGACACGGTGGTTACCAGGTCTAACAGAGCCCCCCACCGTGTTGTTTCCTGCATGGTGAGGTTCCGGCAGAATGCGACAGCCTGTAGCGCAGCCAGAGCCTCAACCACCCTTTGTTTAGGCCACACCGCTAAGGCTTATAGCTCTGGATATTCTTCCCAGAGTGGACGGACGCCCACCCAAAAGTCCAACCAGAATCGGGTGGAACGGCCATTACCAATGATAAACTTGGCACCTTGGTCAAAAGCGGGTCTGATGGCCTGCAGATCTTGCCAAAAGGGGGGAGCCCCTTGCTTCCCCATCAAAGAAATTCCCGTTTGGGAAGTACTTGGCGCGAAGGATGTCAGCCCAGAGGCCCTTCGCCCCTTGCGATAGCTTCCAGATCCATTTACACATCAGCGCTATATTCTGTAGCCTAGTGTTAATGATGCCCAATCCTCCCAAGGATTTGGGCCTGCGAACCACCGTCCATTTGACCAAGTGATATTTGCGCTTCAGACCCGTCCCTTCCCAAAAGAAACGAGCACGTGATGTGTCCAACTTGGCATGAACCCCTTCAGCCAGCAGGAAGAAGCCCATTGCGAACATAGGCAACGAAGAAAGGCTAGAGTTAGTGAGGACGAGCCTTTCTGCGGATGACATGAACTTTCCACGCCAAGGGCTCACTTTCTTCCCTGCCTTCCCAGTTAACGGAGCCCACTCATCTATCGTCACTCTGCGTGGCACTAGGGGTAAGCCTAAATACATAAAGGGGAACTTTCCCATTTTACAATTGAGAAGGTTAGCGATACGCTGCCCCTCCTCGCTATCTATCCCCATAGATAGCATTTCGCACTTGTGGAAGTTGATTTTGAGCCCGGACATGAGCTCAAAGCTCAGCAACAAAGCTTTTACCGTTGCAATGCTGTGAGCGTCCGGCTGAAACAGTAGCATGGTGTCGTCTGCGTACTAAAGGTGCGAAATCCCCCCTGGGATGAGGTGGCTGACCACTCCCTTGATGTGGCCAGCCGTGGTCGCCTTCCGCGGCAAAGCCGCAAGGGCGTCGACCACAAAGTTGAACAAGAGCGGAGACATGGGGTCGCCGTGACGCAATCCCCGCCTGTTCTGGAAGAAACTCCCAATCTCCCCGTTCACCGAGATCACAGTCTGGCCACCCGTGACCAACTGCATGACTCGATGAACCCACACATCTGAGAAACCCCGGCTAAGTAAAACCCGACGCAAAAAAATCCAGCTCACGCGGTCATACGCTTTCTCGAAATCTAGTTTTAGGAGAATGGCCAGTTCCTTAGTACGTTTAAGTTCGTGGATGATCTCCTGCAGCGCTAGAGAGCCCTCCAGAATGTTTTGGCCTCGGATGAAAGCAGTTTGGGTGCGGCTAATGGTGCGTTGGGCGGTCGGGACTAGGCGTGCAGTAGTGGCTTCGGAGCAAATCTTAAAAGGGACGTTAATAAGCGCGATAGGCCTAAACTGACGGATGTTATCCGCACCAGCCACCTTAGGAATCAAAGAGAGGATCCCAAAGTTTAGCCGGGATATGTCGACCATCCCGCGCATGAAGCCGTTGCAGACCTAGAACAACGGCCCCTGAAGGAGTGGCCAGAAGTGTTTGAACATGGCGACTGGCCAACCATCCGGTCCTGGCGCAGTGTCCGTTTTCATGCTCCAAAGAGCCGCATCAATCTCCCTCGGGCAAAAAAGTGAGCCCCAGCTCCTCATTTTCCCGATCGGTAATGAGCTGGGAAGGGTCCCATAGATCTGCGCGCATCCCTGCTCGCTGCTCCTCGCTCGTTCCCATGAGATTAATGTAGAAGTCATATATGTGATGAACGATGTCCGCCTGCGTCAGCAAAAGCCCCTGATCAGATTGCAGACAGAGGATCGCACATCTACGCCGTCTCCCGTTGACATAGGCGTGGAAGTACTTGGTGTTTGCGTCACCTTTGAGGATCCACTTGAGGCCACCCCAGCACCTCCAGTACTCCTCCTCCACTCGCAACAGAGACTGCACCTGATTCTCCAGCGCGTAACGGCGAGCCCATTCTTGTTCGGAGAAAGGCCGCGCGTCCGCCTGGTGGTCGAGGCTTGTAATCTCTGCAACGATGCCTTCCCTCAGCGATCGTTCTTGCCTGCCCAAGTTGGCCCCCCAACCCTTTAGGCTAGCGTGGAGGCGGCTGCCGGTCGCGATCCAGAAGTCCATTGGGCCTCGCTGGAGGCCTACCTGACTAGCACTAGCAGTCCACTTTGCCCTGAAGATAGAGTCAAAGGCAGGGTTTTCAAACCAAGCCGTCTCGAGGGTTACGCCTGATCCTATCCTCCCCTGAGGATAGGATAAGTGGCACATGATCAGAACCAATCCTGTTTTCTGCGATGAGCGAACATAGAGGGTACATCATTTCCCAATCAGGGGAAATGAACACTCGATCGAGCACCGAGCGCACCAGGTCTATTTGTTTGTTGGTCCATGTGTATCGAGACCCAGACCTGGCCAGCTCCCGGATAGCCATGGAGGCAATTGCATTGTTAAACATGGACACCCATGCCCTGTTGATGCTGTAATTGTTTTTGTCCGCACCCGAGCGGATTAGGTTAAAATCCCCCCCTACCACGAAAGGGATCGACGCTAAGCTAATCGCGTGCACCTTCGCTTGCAATTCACTCAGAAACTCAGCCGATCGGGCGTGATCTGTTGGGCCATAGACCTGAATCACCACCAGCTCCCTCTGAGACTGACGGTGGCGAATGTGGCCGGCGAGGAAGAAAGTACCCGCGTCACAAGCGAGCACCTCGAAAACGGCTTGATCAAAGCCAAGAAGCATTCCCCCTGAGTGCCGCAACGCTGCTAAATGCTTCCAAGAAAATTGTTCGAGGGGGTCGATGGCAAGCAGCTCGTGATGACCAAAGTCTTTTTTGATAGTTTCCTGTAACGCTACGATATCTACTGCCTCCCTACGCATGTATTCTTTCAACTGGGTTCGACGGCCCGCGTGTCCGAACCCGCGAATATTCCAAAGAGTATACCTGGGCCTATACCTGTTCGCTCAAGCATCCCGAAGCAACCTGGCGGCATAGATAGCGAGCCTACCCGTGATAGGGCTCACATTAGTAGTTCCGATTTTCGAGCACAATCTTCATTCTGTACTTGAGAAACTCTATCAGGCTTGGCTACAAAACAAGGGTGATAACAAAGATAGAACCAACACTTCACGAGGTTGTTAGAATTCTTCCTTTTCCCTTGTAAACCACCATCCTATTAATTACTGGACAAAATGATGCAGGCCATAGTGTTGTAGAATGATTCCACATCTCCCTAAAACTTTGCAATCATAATTGAGTAACCATTCTCTGACCCAAGATTATATCTCTTCTCCGCTTTTCAATAACACATAGACCATTTAGTTGAAAGATAGTAGTACACCAAGATTCTCTTTTGTAGTAGATGGGTTCTCTTTTGTAGTAGATGATAGTACAAATTTAATATTGGGCATCCCATAATGGATAGCTAATGGGCCCACCCTCCTTTGCTCATCTAAGTATGATGTTGTCCTTATAAAAGCCATGCTACCTGTGAAGTTGTGGAGCTTCAGTTTCTTCTCAAAGTCTCCTACTACATATCATGTGCCAGACTCGTGAGAAAAAGAGAGAAATACCAACAACGACGGGTTTGATTGGAGCAAGATGTTATGAATGGGAGGCATAAGGAACCGGACCACCTTCTGCTATTTACTTCAGTGGTGCTCCACTTTGTATAATACATGTCATGTCCGTTGATAGTGAAGATGCATGACCAGATTCCTGAGTTGACTAGTCTAGGAGAGTGCAATAAGAGCAACATTGCCGAGTATAGAACCAGCGAGCAGCGGGCCGAAGAAATTTTGATTTTTTAGGAGACCACAAAGTTCCCACGCCTTACAAGTCTCCATTGCAACTTCTTTAAGAATTTCTTGCATTTGTAATGTTAACAATGTCCTTAAAAAATTATAGGGGGGACAAGTGGTTTTTTTAATGATGAAACGCTAGCCAAACAGCGTGAGGAAATAAAGCACATGAGCGCACAGTTTTACCAAAGTATGAAGGTTATACTAAGAATTTGGATGCTCTAGATGAAGTTGAGAGGTAAACTCCTTAGTACAGTGTACTAATTGAACGAGCATTTTTACCCTAGCACTGTTTCTGAACACTGTATCGAGTTTTCACAAGAAAATGGTTAACTTTTTTGGAAACAGAATATAAGATAAACACAATACATGTGTTGCAGAATATCTATTAAAATAAACACCAGATGCCGGTGTGTTCTGTTGCTTGAAAGCTTTGGCCAGCCCCCTGATATATGTAACTGTCTTGTGTGGAACGCCCTTTGATGAATGCGTGCTGGCACAGCAAAACCAACTCTCGCATTCGAAGGCTCAGACTAACTGCCAGGATCTTCATGATTAATTTGGAGAAACAACGGGCAAGGCTTAAGAGAAAAGGGAACAATCAAGAAGAATAAGTGGCTGCTAAGGAGAAATACCAGTTACATGCCAAATCCGAGAAGGCTACGAGCCTATGACTGCTGGGGCGTGACAGCTGGATCTGCCGCGCGTGGGGGCGAGTTCGGGGCGGCGTGGGCGAGTCTGGACCGAGGCCATGAGAGGAAGGAAGAAGGAGGAGAGGGGTTGCTCTGCTCTGCCTATTTGCAATGAACCGGCTTTATCAAGGAAAAATACCAAAATAAAAACCAGAAGAAAAAAAACCACCGGCATGCCAAATCAGCATCAAACCTATGGTGAACATAAAAATTGGGGGTATTCGGTGTCAGGGGCAAAATGTGGAAGGAATCTTTAAATTAGGGGTTAAAATCTGGCAAAAATCCATATTCGTGATGTTATCTCTCACAGATATCAATTTTAAGGGTAAAAAATGAAATTAACTCTAAAAAAAGCCCTTAACATTTTCCACCCGTGTTAAGCTGAACACAAGCCCATTTCCCTTGTGTTTTGTAAGTGTGTATGTGAAAAAAGAACAACGTCTGTCCTGCTTACACTAATGATCTAGGGATCCAAACACGTCCAAAAGAAGCATGTGGTCTCTGGAGAAATACACATTGGCTCTTCGTTGCATCTGTATCCTGAAGCTCACCAACCGTTTCTCTGGCGATCAACGCCTTCATTATATGTATAAAACTCCTGCACTTAGTATTTTGTCCTTCATGTCATGTTAATGAATGTATTTGATGCCTTCTGAGCTGGTGCCAACTTACAGGACCCACCTTTAATTTATTTAGGACCGCCCAACGCTCACCTGCACACTTTAGTTGGTTACAAGTTCGGTTTCTTGTAGTGGCATTCTAGCTATTGTCACAACAATTAAACCATGCATAAAATAAATAGGAGAAATCTGAGTTTATTTGGAATACGTAGGACAAGTGATTATACACATACGATGGAACTCACATATTGAATCGAGTGTATATATGATCATTGTGCATGTACTTGTATCATGTCAGAGCTCTCACGTAGAGGAGATATTCTAAGTCCCAATCATATCATAGCCATGTCTTGTGGGATTCCCGTGTTTGGATCTGAAGCATGACCTCCGTCTCTGGCCTAGGCATATTGTGTACGGGGAAAGGCTAGTTGTACATGTAGGCAAGGCACGGCTGTGTGGACGCTAAATCTGGAGGAGCCGCCGGCGGTACATATGGTGGACGCCGCCACTGGAGGTTGAGGTCAGGGGAGGGGCGCTGCCGTTCGAGGTCAACCTTAGTTGAGCGCGAAGGGTGTGTCCACGGGCACCACCCAGTCACCCTTGCAGAGTACAAGCGGGGACGAGGTAGAGGCGGCGCAGTAGAGGAAGAAACGCGCGAGTGGCCAGTGCCGAAGCGGGTGGCGGCTGATAGGGTTTGGGAGGAGCAAGTCGGGGGATGAGAGGCGAGGCACGAAAGTTGACTGAGATTGGTTAATTGGGCCGTGGATCATGGTGCATAGGCCCTATCAACAGGAAGGCACCAATTTTTTCACTGGAGTAGCGTCCCTCCAGGACAGTTGGCCCACTGAAAGAGATGGAGCGCTAAAAGGAAGATCGGACGGCCAAAAATGTCCGTATTGCGAAAACGGACGGTCAAAAAACCAAATCGCCGAGAGAGCTTTGCTTTAGGTGCGGTTATACTGTCCTTAATATACAAGAGAGTGGTAGCAAGCAATAGATGGTGCTACGGTGCATAACATTTGTGTCGAATTGAGAGCCATTTGGGAAACACGGTGTAGAAAAAGATAAAATGTGTTTTGATCTGTTCGGTCATTGGAAGCTGTCTCGTGAAATGCTATTTTCCAGCCATCCAGCGTGTGACATATACGAACTTTCTCAAGGTTCAAAACCTCTGCCACGCTACCAGACTATTGTCATAGTACGTGAGTAGAATGACGATCTTCAAATGCAGAACCTGCCGATGGGAAGCAACACCAAGATTGTGACTGTGCTGCACGGTTAGCTGCAACAACGCTTCGATTTTGTTATGACTGTTGATTGTATTGAACTGGCTGAGAAAGATTATAACAAGCGTCGTCCCTTGGCTACATGCTGACATGACGTGTTTCAACAATTGTGAAAGTTTTTCTTGTATAAGATTTTGCATTCCCCTAAAAGCTAATACTATTCAGGCCAAAACAATTCATTTAAGGTGAGTTCATTGTCGACATATATTTTCTTGTGCTAGGTTGCAATTAAGTCCTACTGTAAGAAATTCCCATACTATCCGCTTCCATCCGAGCCGGTCTGGGCATCACAAACAGGTAACATTGGTCACTTGTCAGATGTGGGCCATGGGCCTTGGATAAAATAACAATACAAAGAGTATACCTTTTTTAGAACGAAGACGCTGCAAGCGTCCGGCTTTAATTTAATAAAGCCCTCAACGAACAGGCCGAGTGTCAAACGATCAGACTTACACGACGAACCAAAAGCCACGGCATAGCGAAACTGAAGTCTAGGAAGGGACCAAACGCCGGGCTGCGAGCTGATTACAAGGCCGTAGCCCATGAACAAGAGCGTGCAAGCTCGCAAAACAAAAGAGATACCCCACCCTCAAGTAGGCATCGCCGGCTCCCTAGCCGCCACAAACACTTGGTGCACCCGTACTTGCGCCTGCTTCATGAGATCAGTGTCCTTCTGCCTCGCCAACGGACTCCATTGATGTAATAGGATAGAGCATTTGCATATAATGTTAGCCGGGTGCGACAGGAACGAGCCTTCAATGGTAAACTTGTTGCGAGTAAGCCATAAGTACCAAAGCCTCGCTCCTATACTAGTCCAGATCACCCGCTTGGTCTGACCCTGCACCGTGTGAAGGAGGTCCACGAGTTCGGAGGAGGATCTCGGGTACCAAGCAACCCCGACAGCCTCCCTAACTGCACTCCACGCAAACCTCGCTAACGGGCAGAGGAAGAAGGCGTGATTCATGTTCTCGGGGTTCCACACAACACACACATGCCCGACGCCGGGCCGTTTCGCTTTGTTATGTTATTGGATGTGGGTGATCGGTCCCGAAACAATTGCCAAAGAAAGACTTTGATCTTTAGCGGAACGCGAGTTTGCCACGGTCCTTTCACCTCTCGCTATACCATCCCTTGGCACAGTTTATGGTATAAGGACTCAACGGAAAACCTCCCGGAGGCATTGAGGTGCCACGACACCCTGTCAGGCTCGTCAGAGAGCGACACGGTGGTTACCAGGTCTAACAGAGCCCCCCACCGTGTTGTTTCCTGCATGGTGAGGTTCCGGCAGAATGCGACAGCCTGTAGCGCAGCCAGAGCCTCAACCACCCTTTGTTTAGGCCACACCGCTAAGGCTTATAGCTCTGGATATTCTTCCCAGAGTGGACGGACGCCCACCCAAAAGTCCAACCAGAATCGGGTGGAACGGCCATTACCAATGATAAACTTGGCACCTTGGTCAAAAGCGGGTCTGATGGCCTGCAGATCTTGCCAAAAGGGGGGAGCCCCTTGCTTCCCCATCAAAGAAATTCCCGTTTGGGAAGTACTTGGCGCGAAGGATGTCAGCCCAGAGGCCCTTCGCCCCTTGCGATAGCTTCCAGATCCATTTACACATCAGCGCTATATTCTGTAGCCTAGTGTTAATGATGCCCAATCCTCCCAAGGATTTGGGCCTGCGAACCACCGTCCATTTGACCAAGTGATATTTGCGCTTTAGACCCGTCCCTTCCCAAAAGAAACGAGCACGTGATGTGTCCAACTTGGCATGAACCCCTTCAGCCAGCAGGAAGAAGCCCATTGCGAACATAGGCAACGAAGAAAGGCTAGAGTTAGTGAGGACGAGCCTTTCTGCGGATGACATGAACTTTCCACGCCAAGGGCTCACTTTCTTCCCTGCCTTCCCAGTTAACGGAGCCCACTCATCTATCGTCACTCTGCGTGGCACTAGGGGTAAGCCTAAATACATAAAGGGGAACTTTCCCATTTTACAATTGAGAAGGTTAGCGATACGCTGCCCCTCCTCGCTATCTATCCCCATAGATAGCATTTCGCACTTGTGGAAGTTGATTTTGAGCCCGGACATGAGCTCAAAGCTCAGCAACAAAGCTTTTACCGTTGCAATGCTGTGAGCGTCCGGCTGAAACAGTAGCATGGTGTCGTCTGCGTACTAAAGGTGCGAAATCCCCCTGGGATGAGGTGGCTGACCACTCCCTTGATGTGGCCAGCCGTGGTCGCCTTCCGCGGCAAAGCCGCAAGGGCGTCGACCACAAAGTTGAACAAGAGCGGAGACATGGGGTCGCCGTGACGCAATCCCCGCCTGTTCTGGAAGAAACTCCCAATCTCCCCGTTCACCGAGATCACAGTCTGGCCACCCGTGACCAACTGCATGACTCGATGAACCCACACATCTGAGAAACCCCGGCTAAGTAAAACCCGACGCAAAAAAATCCAGCTCACGCGGTCATACGCTTTCTCGAAATCTAGTTTTAGGAGAATGGCCAGTTCCTTAGTACGTTTAAGTTCGTGGATGATCTCCTGCAGCGCTAGAGAGCCCTCCAGAATGTTTTGGCCTCGGATGAAAGCAGTTTGGGTGCGGCTAATGGTGCGTTGGGCGGTCGGGACTAGGCGTGCAGTAGTGGCTTCGGAGCAAATCTTAAAAGGGACGTTAATAAGCGCGATAGGCCTAAACTGACGGATGTTATCCGCACCAGCCACCTTAGGAATCAAAGAGAGGATCCCAAAGTTTAGCCGGGATATGTCGACCATCCCGCGCATGAAGCCGTTGCAGACCTAGAACAACGGCCCCTGAAGGAGTGGCCAGAAGTGTTTGAACATGGCGACTGGCCAACCATCCGGTCCTGGCGCAGTGTCCGTTTTCATGCTCCAAAGAGCCGCATCAATCTCCCTCGGGCAAAAAAGTGAGCCCCAGCTCCTCATTTTCCCGATCGGTAATGAGCTGGGAAGGGTCCCATAGATCTGCGCGCATCCCTGCTCGCTGCTCCTCGCTCGTTCCCATGAGATTAATGTAGAAGTCATATATGTGATGAACGATGTCCGCCTGCGTCAGCAAAAGCCCCTGATCAGATTGCAGACAGAGGATCGCACATCTACGTCGTCTCCCGTTGACATAGGCGTGGAAGTACTTGGTGTTTGCGTCACCTTTGAGGATCCACTTGAGGCCACCCCAGCACCTCCAGTACTCCTCCTCCACTCGCAACAGAGACTGCACCTGATTCTCCAGCGCGTAACGGCGAGCCCATTCTTGTTCGGAGAAAGGCCGCGCGTCCGCCTGGTGGTCGAGGCTTGTAATCTCTGCAACGATGCCTTCCCTCAGCGATCGTTCTTGCCTGCCCAAGTTGGCCACCCAACCCTTTAGGCTAGCGTGGAGGCGGCTGCCGGTCGCGATCCAGAAGTCCATTGGGCCTCGCTGGAGGCCTACCTGACTAGCACTAGCAGTCCACTTCGCCCTGAAGATAGAGTCAAAGGCAGGGTTTTCAAACCAAGCCGTCTCGAGGGTTACGCCTGATCCTATCCTCCCCTGAGGATAGGATAAGTGGCACATGATCAGAACCAATCCTGTTTTCTGCGATGAGCGAACATAGAGGGTACATCATTTCCCAATCAGGGGAAATGAACACTCGATCGAGCACCGAGCGCACCAGGTCTATTTGTTTGTTGGTCCATGTGTATCGAGACCCAGACCTGGCCAGCTCCCGGATAGCCATGGAGGCAATTGCATTGTTAAACATGGACACCCATGCCCTGTTGATGCTGTAATTGTTTTTGTCCGCACCCGAGTGGATTAGGTTAAAATCCCCCCCTACCACGAAAGGGATCGACGCTGAGCTAATCGCGTGCACCTTCGCTTGCAATTCACTCAGAAACTCAGCCGATCGGGCGTGATCTGTTGGGCCATAGACCTGAATCACCAGCAGCTCCCTCTGAGACTGACGGTGGCGAATGTGGCCGGCGAGGAAGAAAGTACCCGCGTCCCAAGCGAGCACCTCGAAAACGGCTTGATCAAAGCCAAGAAGCATTCCCCCTGAGTGCCGCAACGCTGCTAAATGCTTCCAAGAAAATTGTTCGAGGGGGTCGATGGCAAGCAGCTCGTGATGACCAAAGTCTTTTTTGATAGTTTCCTGTAACGCTACGATATCTACTGCCTCCCTACGCATGTATTCTTTCAACTGGGTTCGACGGCCCGCGTGTCCGAACCAGCGAATATTCCAAAGAGTATACCTGGGCCTATACCTATTCGCTCAAGCATCCCGAAGCAACCTGGCGGCATAGATAGCGAGCCTACCCGTGATAGGGCTCACATTAGTAGTTCCGATTTTCGAGCTCAATCTTCATTCTGTACTTGAGAAACTCTATCAGGCTTGGCTACAAAACAAGGGTGATAACAAAGATAGAACCAACACTTCACGAGGTTGTTAGAATTCTTCCTTTTCCCTTGTAAACCACCATCCTATTAATTACTGGACAAAATGATGCAGGCCATAGTGTTGTAGAATGATTCCACATCTCCCTAAAACTTTGCAATCATAATTGAGTAACCATTCTCTGACCCAAGATTATATCTCTTCTCCGCTTTTCAATAACACATAGACCATTTAGTTGAAAGATAGTAGTACACCAAGGTTCTCTTTTGTAGTAGATGGGTTCTCTTTTGTAGTAGATGATAGTACAAATTTAATATTGGGCATCCCATAATGGATAGCTAATGGGCCCACCCTCCTTTGCTCATCTAAGTATGATGTTGTCCTTATAAAAGCCATGCTACCTGTGAAGTTGTGGAGCTTCAGTTTCTTCTCAAAGTCTCCTACTACATATCATGTGCCAGACTCGTGAGAAAAAGAGAGAAATACCAACAACGACGGGTTTGATTGGAGCAAGATGTTATGAATGGGAGGCATAAGGAACCGGACCACCTTCTGCTATTTACTTCAGTGGTGCTCCACTTTGTATAATACATGTCATGTCCGTTGATAGTGAAGATGCATGACCAGATTCCTGAGTTGACTAGTCTAGGAGAGTGCAATAAGAGCAACATTGCCGAGTATAGAACCAGCGAGCAGCGGGCCGAAGAAATTTTGATTTTTTAGGAGACCACAAAGTTCCCACGCCTTACAAGTCTCCATTGCAACTTCTTTAAGAATTTCTTGCATTTGTAATGTTAACAATGTCCTTAAAAAATTATAGGGGGGACAAGTGGTTTTTTTAATGATGAAACGCTAGCCAAACAGCGTGAGGAAATAAAGCACATGAGCGCACAGTTTTACCAAAGTATGAAGGTTATACTAAGAATTTGGATGCTCTAGATGAAGTTGAGAGGTAAACTCCTTAGTACAGTGTACTAATTGAACGAGCATTTTTACCCTAGCACTGTTTCTGAACACCGTATCGAGTTTTCACAAGAAAATGGTTAACTTTTTTGGAAACAGAATATAAGATAAACACAATACATGTGTTGCAGAATATCTATTAAAATAAACACCAGATGCCGGTGTGTTCTGTTGCTTGAAAGCTTTGGCCAGCCCCCTGATATATGTAACTGTCTTGTGTGGAACGCCCTTTGATGAATGCGTGCTGGCACAGCAAAACCAACTCTCGCATTCGAAGGCTCAGACTAACTGCCAGGATCTTCATGATTAATTTGGAGAAACAACGGGCAAGGCTTAAGAGAAAAGGGAACAATCAAGAAGAATAAGTGGCTGCTAAGGAGAAATACCAGTTACATGCCAAATCCGAGAAGGCTACGAGCCTATGACTGCTGGGGCGTGACAGCTGGATCTGCCGCGCGTGGGGGCGAGTTCGGGGCGGCGTGGGCGAGTCTGGACCGAGGCCATGAGAGGAAGGAAGAAGGAGGAGAGGGGTTGCTCTGCTCTGCCTATTTGCAATGAACCGGCTTTATCAAGGAAAAATACCAAAATAAAAACCAGAAGAAAAAAAACCACCGGCATGCCAAATCAGCATCAAACCTATGGTGAACATAAAAATTGGGGGTATTCGGTGTCAGGGGCAAAATGTGGAAGGAATCTTTAAATTAGGGGTTAAAATCTGGCAAAAATCCATATTCGTGATGTTATCTCTCACAGATATCAATTTTAAGGGTAAAAAATGAAATTAACTCTAAAAAAAGCCCTTAACATTTTCCACCCGTGTTAAGCTGAACACAAGCCCATTTCCCTTGTGTTTTGTAAGTGTGTATGTGAAAAAAGAACAACGTCTGTCCTGCTTACACTAATGATCTAGGGATCCAAACACGTCCAAAAGAAGCATGTGGTCTCTGGAGAAATACACATTGGCTCTTCGTTGCATCTGTATCCTGAAGCTCACCAACCGTTTCTCTGGCGATCAACGCCTTCATTATATGTATAAAACTCCTGCACTTAGTATTTTGTCCTTCATGTCATGTTAATGAATGTATTTGATGCCTTCTGAGCTGGTGCCAACTTACAGGACCCACCTTTAATTTATTTAGGACCGCCCAACGCTCACCTGCACACTTTAGTTGGTTACAAGTTCGGTTTCTTGTAGTGGCATTCTAGCTATTGTCACAACAATTAAACCATGCATAAAATAAATAGGAGAAATCTGAGTTTATTTGGAATACGTAGGACAAGTGATTATACACATACGATGGAACTCACATATTGAATCGAGTGTATATATGATCATTGTGCATGTACTTGTATCATGTCAGAGCTCTCACGTAGAGGAGATATTCTAAGTCCCAATCATATCATAGCCATGTCTTGTGGGATTCCCGTGTTTGGATCTGAAGCATGACCTCCGTCTCTGGCCTAGGCATATTGTGTACGGGGAAAGGCTAGTTGTACATGTAGGCAAGGCACGGCTGTGTGGACGCTAAATCTGGAGGAGCCGCCGGCGGTACATATGGTGGACGCCGCCACTGGAGGTTGAGGTCAGGGGAGGGGCGCTGCCGTTCGAGGTCAACCTTAGTTGAGCGCGAAGGGTGTGTCCACGGGCACCACCCAGTCACCCTTGCAGAGTACAAGCGGGGACGAGGTAGAGGCGGCGCAGTAGAGGAAGAAACGCGCGAGTGGCCAGTGCCGAAGCGGGTGGCGGCTGATAGGGTTTGGGAGGAGCAAGTCGGGGGATGAGAGGCGAGGCACGAAAGTTGACTGAGATTGGTTAATTGGGCCGTGGATCATGGTGCATAGGCCCTATCAACAGGAAGGCACCAATTTTTTCACTGGAGTAGCGTCCCTCCAGGACAGTTGGCCCACTGAAAGAGATGGAGCGCTAAAAGGAAGATCGGACGGCCAAAAATGTCCGTATTGCGAAAACGGACGGTCAAAAAACCAAATCGCCGAGAGAGCTTTGCTTTAGGTGCGGTTATACTGTCCTTAATATACAAGAGAGTGGTAGCAAGCAATAGATGGTGCTACGGTGCATAACATTTGTGTCGAATTGAGAGCCATTTGGGAAACACGGTGTAGAAAAAGATAAAATGTGTTTTGATCTGTTCGGTCATTGGAAGCTGTCTCGTGAAATGCTATTTTCCAGCCATCCAGCGTGTGACATATACGAACTTTCTCAAGGTTCAAAACCTCTGCCACGCTACCAGACTATTGTCATAGTACCTGAGTAGAATGACGATCTTCAAATGCAGAACCTGGCGATGGGAAGCAACACCAAGATTGTGACTGTGCTGCACGGTTAGCTGCAACAACGCTTCGATTTTGTTATGACTGTTGATTGTATTGAACTGGCTGAGAAAGATTATAACAAGCGTCGTCCCTTGGCTACATGCTGACATGACGTGTTTCAACAATTGTGAAAGTTTTTCTTGTATAAGATTTTGCATTCCCCTAAAAGCTAATACTATTCAGGCCAAAACAATTCATTTAAGGTAAGTTCATTGTCCACATATATTTTCTTGTGCTAGGTTGCAATTAAGTCCTACTGTCAGAAATTCCCATACTATCCGCTTCCATCCGAGCCGGTCTGGGCGTCACAAACAGGTAACATTGGTCACTTGTCAGATGTGGGCCATGGGCCTTGGATAAAATAACAATACAAAGAGTATACCTTTTTTTAGAACAAAGACGCTGCAAGCGTCCGGCTTTAATATAATAAAGCCCTCAACGAACAGGCAGAGTGTCAAACGATCAGACTTACACAACGAACCAAAAGCCACGGCATAGCGAAACTGAAGTCTAGGAAGGGACCAAACGCCGGGCTGCGAGCTGATTACAAGGCCGTAGCCCATGAACAAGAGCGCGCAAGCTCGCAAAACAAAAGAGATGCCCCACCCTCAAATAGGCATCGCCGCCTCCCTAGCCGCCACAAACACTTGGTGCACCCGTACTTGCGCCTGCTTCATGAGATCAGTGTCCTTCTGCCTCGCCAACGGACTCCATTGATGCAATAGGATAGAGCATTTGCATATAATGTTAGCCGGGTGCGACGGGAACGAGCCTTCAATGGTAAACTTGTTGCGAGTAAGCCATAAGGACCAAAGCATCGCTCCTATACTAGTCCAGATCACCCGCTTGGTCTGACCCTGCACCGTATGAAGGAGGTCCACGAGTTCGGAGGAGGATCTCGGGTCCCAAGCAACCGCGGCAGCCTCCCTAACTGCACTCCACGCAAACCTCGCTAACGGGTAGAGGAAGAAGGCGTGATTTGTGTTCTCGGGGTTCCACACAACGCACACATGCCCGACGCCGGGCCGTTCTGCTTTGTTATGTTATTGGATGTGGGTGATCGGTCCTGAAACAATTGCCAAAGAAAGACTTTGATCTTTAGCGGAACGCGAGTTTGCCACGGTCCTTTCACCTCTCGCTATACCATCCCTTGGCACAGTTTATGGTATAAGGACTCAACGGAAAACCTCCCGGAGGCATTGAGGTGCCACGACACCCTGTCAGGCTCGTCAGAGAGCGACATGGTGGTTACGAGGTCTAACAGAGCCCCCCACCGTGTTGTTTCCTGCATGGTGAGGTTCCGGCAGAATGCGACAGCCTGTGGCGCAGCCAGAGCCTCGGACACCCTTTGTTTAGGCCACACCGCCAAGGCGTACAGCTCTGGATATTCTTCCCAGAGTGGACGGATGCCCACCCAAAAGTCCAACCAGAATCGGGTGGAGCGGCCATTACCAATGATAAACTTGGCACCTTGGTCAAAAGCAGGTCTGATGGCCTGCAGATCTTGCCAAAAGGGGGGAGCCCCTTGCTTCCCCATCAAAGAAATTCCCGTTTGGGAAGTACTTGGCACGAAGGATGTCAGCCCAAAGGCCCGTCGCCCCTTGCGATAGCTTCCAGATCCATTTACACATCAGCGCTATATTCTGTAGACTAGTGTTAATGATGCCCAATCCTCCCAAGGATTTGGGCCTGCGAACCACCGTCCATTTGACCAAGTGATATTTGCGCTTTAGACCCGTCCCTTCCCAAAAGAAACGAGCACGTGATGTGTCCAACTTGGCATGAACCCCTTCAGCCAGCAGGAAGAAGCCCATTGCGAACATAGGCAACGAAGAAAGGCTAGAGTTAGTGAGGACGAGCCTTGCTGCAGATTACATGAACTTTCCATGCCAAGGGCTCACTTTCTTCCGTGCCTTCCCAGTTAACGGAGCCCACTCATCTATCGTCACTCTGCGTGGCGCTAGGGGTAAGCCTAAATACATAAAGGGGAACTTTCCCATTTTACAATTGAGAAGGTCAGCGATACGCTGCCCCTCCTTGCTATCTATCCCCATAGATAGCATTTCGCACTTGTGGAAGTTCATTTTGAGCCCGGACATGAGCTCAAAGCTCAGCAACAAAGCTTTTACCGTTGCAATGTTGTGAGCGTCCGGCCGAAACAGTAGCATGGTGTCGTCTGCGTACTAAAGGTGCGAAATCCCCCCTGGGATGAGGTGGCTGACCACTCCCTTGATGTGGCCAGCCGTGGTCGCCTTCCGCGGCAAAGCCGCAAGGGCGTCGACCACAAAGTTGAACAAGAACGGAGACATGGGGTCGCCGTGACGCAATCCCCGCCTGTTCTGGAAGAAACTCCCAATCTCCCCGTTCACCGAGATCACAGTCTGGCCACCCGTGACCAACTGCATGACTCGATGAACCCACACATCTGAGAAACCCCGGCTAAGTAAAACCCGACGCAAAAAAATCCAGCTCACGCGGTCATACGCTTTCTCGAAATCTAGTTTTAGGAGAATGGCCAGTTCCTTAGTACGTTTAAGTTCGTGGATGATCTCCTGCAGCGCTAGAGAGCCCTCCAGAATGTTTTGGCCTCGGATGAAAGCAGTTTGGGTGCGGCTAATGGTGCGTTGGGCGGTCGGGACTAGGCGTGCAGTAGTGGCTTCGGAGCAAATCTTAAAAGGGACGTTAATAAGCGCGATAGGCCTAAACTGACGGATGTTATCCGCACCAGCCACCTTAGGAATCAAAGAGAGGATCCCAAAGTTTAGCCGGGATATGTCGACCATCCCACGCATGAAGCCGTTGCAGACCTAGAACAACGGCCCCTGAAGGAGTGGCCAGAAGTGTTTGAACATGGCGACTGGCCAACCATTCGGTCCTGGCGCAGTGTCCGTTTTCATGCTCCAAAGAGCCGCATCAATCTCCCTCGGGCAAAAAAGTGAGCCCCAGCTCCTCATTTTCCCGATCGGTAATGAGCTGGGAAGGGTCCCATAGATCTGCGCGCATCCCTGCTCGTTGCTCCTCGCTCGTTCCCATGAGATTAATGTCGAAGTCATATATGTGATGAACGATGTCCGCCTGCGTCAGCAAAAGCCCCTGATCAGATTGCAGACAGAGGATCGCACATCTACGCCGTCTCCCGTTGACATAGGCGTGGAAGTACTTGGTGTTTGCGTCACCTTTGAGGATCCACTTGAGGCCACCCCAGCACCTCCAGTACTCCTCCTCCACTCGCAACAGAGACTGCACCTGATTCTCCAGCGCGTAACGGCGAGCCCATTCTTGTTCGGAGAAAGGCCGCGCGTCCGCCTGGTGGTCGAGGCTTGTAATCTCTGCAACGATGCCTTCCCTCAGCGATCGTTCTTGCCTGCCCAAGTTGGCCCCCCAACCCTTTAGGCTAGCATGGAGGCGGCTGCCGGTCGCGATCCAGAAGTCCATTGGGCCTCGCTGGAGGCCTACCTGACTAGCACTAGCAGTCCACTTTGCCCTGAAGATAGAGTCAAAGGCAGGGTTTTCAAACCAAGCCGTCTCGAGGGTTACGCCTGATCCTATCCTCCCCTGAGGATAGGATAAGTGGCACATGATCAGAACCAATCCTGTTTTCTGCGATGAGCGAACATAGAGGGTACATCATTTCCCAATCAGGGGAAATGAACACTCGATCGAGCACCGAGCGCACCAGGTCTATTTGTTTGTTGGTCCATGTGTATCGAGACCCAGACCTGGCCAGCTCCCGGATAGCCATGGAGGCAATTGCATTGTTAAACATGGACACCCATGCCCTGTTGATGCTGTAATTGCTTTTGTCCGCACCCGAGCGGATTAGGTTAAAATCCCCCCCTACCACGAAAGGGATCAACGCTGAGCTAATCGCGTGCACCTTCGCTTGCAATTCACTCAGAAACTCAGCCGATCGGGCGTGATCTGTTGGGCCATAGACCTGAATCACCACCAGCTCCCTCTGAGACTGACGGTGGCGAATGTGGCCGGCGAGGAAGAAAGTACCCGCGTCCCAAGCGAGCACCTCGAAAATGGCTTGATCAAAGCCAAGAAGCATTCCCCCTGAGTGCCGCAACGCTGCTAAATGCTTCCAAGAAAATTGTTCGAGGGGGTCGATGGCAAGCAGCTCGTGATGACCAAAGTCTTTTTTGATAGTTTCCTGTAACGCTACGATATCTACTGCCTCCCTACGCATGTATTCTTTCAACTGGGTTCGACGGCCCGCGTGTCCGAACCCGTGAATATTCCAAAGAGTATACCTGGGCCTATACCTGTTCGCTCAAGCATCCCGAAGCAACCTGGCGGCATAGATAGCGAGCCTACCCGTGATAGGGCTCACATTAGTAGTTCCGATTTTCGAGCACAATCTTCATTCTGTACTTGAGAAACTCTATCAGGCTTGGCTACAAAACAAGGGTGATAACAAAGATAGAACCAACACTTCACGAGGTTGTTAGAATTCTTCCTTTTCCCTTGTAAACCACCATCCTATTAATTACTGGACAAAATGATGCAGGCCATAGTGTTGTAGAATGATTCCACATCTCCCTAAAACTTTGCAATCATAATTGAGTAACCATTCTCTGACCCAGGATTATATCTCTTCTCCGCTTTTCAATAACACATAGACCATTTAGTTGAAAGATAGTAGTACACCAAGGTTCTCTTTTGTAGTAGATGGGTTCTCTTTTGTAGTAGATGATAGTACAAATTTAATATTGGGCATCCCATAATGGATAGCTAATGGGCCCACCCTCCTTTGCTCATCTAAGTATGATGTTGTCCTTATAAAAGCCATGCTACCTGTGAAGTTGTGGAGCTTCAGTTTCTTCTCAAAGTCTCCTACTACATATCATGTGCCAGACTCGTGAGAAAAAGAGAGAAATACCAACAACGACGGGTTTGATTGGAGCAAGATGTTATGAATGGGAGGCATAAGGAACCGGACCACCTTCTGCTATTTACTTCAGTGGTGCTCCACTTTGTATAATACATGTCATGTCCGTTGATAGTGAAGATGCATGACCAGATTCCTGAGTTGACTAGTCTAGGAGAGTGCAATAAGAGCAACATTGCCGAGTATAGAACCAGCGAGCAGCGGGCCGAAGAAATTTTGATTTTTTAGGAGACCACAAAGTTCCCACGCCTTACAAGTCTCCATTGCAACTTCTTTAAGAATTTCTTGCATTTGTAATGTTAACAATGTCCTTAAAAAATTATAGGGGGGACAAGTGGTTTTTTTAATGATGAAACGCTAGCCAAACAGCGTGAGGAAATAAAGCACATGAGCGCACAGTTTTACCAAAGTATGAAGGTTATACTAAGAATTTGGATGCTCTAGATGAAGTTGAGAGGTAAACTCCTTAGTACAGTGTACTAATTGAAAGAGCATTTTTACCCTAGCACTGTTTCTGAACACTGTATCGAGTTTTCACAAGAAAATGGTTAACTTTTTTGGGAACAGAATATAAGATAAACACAATACATGTGTTGCAGAATATCTATTAAAATAAACACCAGATGCCGGTGTGTTCTGTTGCTTGAAAGCTTTGGCCAGCCCCCTGATATATGTAACTGTCTTGTGTGGAACGCCCTTTGATGAACGTGTGCTGGCACAGCAAAACCAACTCTCGCATTCGAAGGCTCAGACTAATTGCCAGGATCTTCATGATTAATTTGGAGAAACAACGGGCAAGGCTTAAGAGAAAAGGGAACAATCAAGAAGAATAAGTGGCTGCTAAGGAGAAATACCAGTTACATGCCAAATCCGAGAAGGCTACGAGCCTATGACTGCTGGCGCGTGACAGCTGGATCTGACGCGCGTGGGGGCGAGTTCGGGGCGGCGTGGGCGAGTCTGGACCGAGGCAATGAGAGGAAGGAGGAAGGAGGAGAGGGGTTGCTCTGCTCTGCCTATTTGCAATGAACCGGCTTTATCAAGGAAAAATACCAAAATAAAAACCAGAAGAAAAAAAACCACCGGCATGCCAAATCAGCATCAAACCTATGGTGAACATAAAAATTGGGGGTATTCGGTGTCAGGGGCAAAATGTGGAAGGAATCTTTAAATTAGGGGTTAAAATCTGGCAAAAATCCATATTCGTGATGTTATCTCTTACAGATATCAATTTTAAGGGTAAAAAATGAAATTAACTCTAAAAAAAGCCCTTAACATTTTCCACCCGTGTTAAGCTGAACACAAGCCCATTTCCCTTGTGTTTTGTAAGTGTGTATGTGAAAAAGGAACAACGTCTGTCCTGCTTACACTAATGATCTAGGGATCCAAACACGTCCAAAAGAAGCATGTGGTCTCTGGGGAAATACACATTGGCTCTTCGTTGCATCTGTATCCTGAAGCTCACCAACCGTTTCTCTGGCGATCAACGCCTTCATTATATGTATAAAACTCCTGCACTTAGTATTTTGTCCTTCATGTCATGTTAATGAATGTATTTGATGCCTTCTGAGCTGGTGCCAACTTACAGGACCCACCTTTAATTTATTTAGGACCGCCCAACGCTCACCTGCACACTTTAGTTGGTTACAAGTTCGGTTTCTTGTAGTGGCATTCTAGCTATTGTCACAACAATTAAACCATGCATAAAATAAATAGGAGAAATCTGAGTTTATTTGGAATACGTAGGACAAGTGATTATACATATACGATGGAACTCACATATTGAATCGAGTGTATATATGATCATTGTGCATGTACTTGTATCATGTCAGAGCTCTCACGTAGAGGAGATATTCTAAGTCCCAATCATATCATAGCCATGTCTTGTGGGATTCCCGTGTTTGGATCTGAAGCATGACCTCCGTCTCTGGCCTAGGCATATTGTGTACGGGGAAAGGCTAGTTGTACATGTAGGCAAGGCACGGCTGTGTGGACGCTAAATCTGGAGGAGCCGCCGGCGGTACATATGGTGGACGCCGCCACTGGAGGTTGAGGTCAGGGGAGGGGCGCTGCCGTTCGAGGTCAACCTTAGTTGAGCGCGAGGGGTGTGTCCACGGGCACCACCCAGTCACCCTTGCAGAGTACAAGCGGGGACGAGGTAGAGGCGGCGCAGTAGAGGAAGAAACGCGCGAGTGGCCAGTGCCGAAGCGGGTGGCGGCTGATAGGGTTTGGGAGGAGCAAGTCGGGGAAGGAGAGGCGAGGCACGAAAGTTGACTGAGATTGGTTAATTGGGCCGTGGATCATGGTGCATAGGCTCTATCAACAGGAAGGCACCAATTTTTTCACTGGAGTAGCGTCCCTTCAGGACAGTTGGCCCACTGAAAGAGATGGAGCGCTAAAAGGAAGATCGGACGGCCAAAAATGTCCGTATTGCGAAAACGGACGGTCAAAAAACCAAATCGCCGAGAGAGCTTTGCTTTAGGTGCGGTTATACTGTCCTTAATATACAAGAGAGTGGTAGCAAGCAATAGATGGTGCTACGGTGCATAACATTTGTGTCGAATTGAGAGCCATTTGGGAAACACGGTGTAGAAAAAGATAAAATGTGTTTTGATCTGTTCGGTCATTGGAAGCTGTCCCGTGAAATGCCATTTTCCAGCCATCCAGCGTGTGACATATACGAACTTTCTCAAGGTTCAAAACCTCTGCCACGCTACCAGACTGTTGTCATAGTACCTGAGTAGAATGACGATCTTCAAATGCAGAACCTGCCGATGGGAAGCAACACCAAGATTGTGACTGTGCTGCACGGTTAGCTGCAACAACGCTTCGATTTTGTTATGACTGTTGATTGTATTGAACTGGCTGAGAAAGATTATAACAAGCGTCGTCCCTTGGCTACATGCTGACATGACGTGTTTCAACAATTGTGAAAGTTTTTCTTGTATAAGATTTTGCATTCCCCTAAAAGCTAATACTATTCAGGCCAAAACAATTCATTTAAGGTGAGTTCATTGTCCACATATATTTTCTTGTGCTAGGTTGCAATTAAGTCCTACTGTCAGAAATTCCCATACTATCCGCTTCCATCCGAGCCGGTCTGGGCGTCACAAACAGGTAACATTGGTCACTTGTCAGATGTGGGCCATGGGCCTTGGATAAAATAACAATACAAAAAGTATACCTTTTTTTAGAACAAAGACGCTGCAAGCGTCCGGCTTTAATATAATAAAGCCCTCAACGAACAGGCAGAGTGTCAAACGATCAGACTTACACGACGAACCAAAAGCCACGGCATAGCGAAACTGAAGTCTAGGAAGGGACCAAACGCCGGGCTGCGAGCTGATTACAAGGCCGTAGCCCATGAACAAGAGCGCGCAAGCTCGCAAAACAAAAGAGATGCCCCACCCTCAAATAGGCATCGCCGCCTCCCTAGCCGCCACAAACACTTGGTGCACCCGTACTTGCGCCTGCTTCATGAGATCAGTTTCCTTCTGCCTCGCCAACGGACTCCATTGATGCAATAGGATAGAGCATTTGCATATAATGTTAGCCGGGTGCGACGGGAACGAGCCTTCAATGGTAAACTTGTTGCGAGTAAGCCATAAGGACCAAAGCATCGCTCCTATACTAGTCCAGATCACCCGCTTGGTCTGACCCTGCACCATATGAAGGAGGTCCACGAGTTCGGAGGAGGATCTCGGGTCCCAAGCAACCCCGGCAGCCTCCCTAACTGCACTCCACGCAAACCTCGCTAACGGGTAGAGGAAGAAGGCGTGATTCGTGTTCTCGGGGTTCCACACAACGCACACATGCCCGACGCCGGGCCGTTCCGCTTTGTTATGTTATTGGATGTGGGTGATCGGTCCCGAAACAATTTCCAAAGAAAGACTTTGATCTTTAGCGGAACGCGAGTTTGCCACGGTCCTTTCACCTCTCGCTATACCATCCCTTGGCACAGTTTATGGTATAAGGACTCAACGGAAAACCTCCCGGAGGCATTGAGGTGCCATGACACCCTGTCAGGCTCATCAGAGAGCGACATGGTGGTTACGAGGTCTAACAGAGCCCCCCACCGTGTTGTTTCCTGCATGGTGAGGTTCCGGCAGAATGCGACAGCCTGTGGCGCAGCCAGAGCCTCGAACACCCTTTGTTTAGGCCACACCGCTAAGGCGTACAGCTCTGGATATTCTTCCCAGAGTGGACGGACGCCCACCCAAAAGTCCAACCAGAATCGGGTGGAGCGGCCATTACCAATGATAAACTTGGCACCTTGGTCAAAAGCAGGTCTGATGGCCTGCAGATCTTGCCAAAAGGGCGAGCCCCTTGCTTCCCCATCAAAGAAATTCCTGTTTGGGAAGTACTTGGCACGAAGGATGTCAGCCCAAAGGCACGTCGCCCCTTGCGATAGCTTCCAGATCCATTTACACATCCGCGCTATATTCTGTACCCTAGTGTTAATGATGCCCAATCCTCCCAAGGATTTGGGCCTGCGAACAGCCGCCCATTTGACCAAGTGATATTTGTGCTTTAGACTCGTTCCTTCCCAAAAGAAACGAGCACGCGACGTGTCCAACTTGGCATGAACCCCTTCAGCCAGCGGGAAGAAGCCCATTGCGAACATAGGCAACGAAGAAAGGCTAGAGTTAGTGAGGACGAGCCTTGCTGCGGATGACATGAACTTTCCGTGCCAAGGGCTCACTTTCTTCCCTGCCTTCCCAGTTAGCCCACTCATCTATCGTCACTCTGCGTGGCGCTTGGGGTAAGCCTAAATACATAAAGGGGAACTTTCCCACTTTACAATTGAGAAGGTCAGCGATACGCTGCCCCTCCTCGCTATCTATCCCCATAGACAGCATTTCGCACTTGTGGAAGTTGATTTTGAGCCCGGCCATGAGCTCAAAGCTCAGCAACAAAGCTTTTACCGTTGCAATGATGTGAGCGTCCGGCTGAAACAGTAGCATGGTGTCGTCTGTGTACTGAAGGTGCAAAATCCGCCCTGGGATGAGGTGGCTGACCACTCCCTTGATGTGGCCAGCCGTGGTCGCCTTCCGCAGCAAAGCCGCAAGGGCGTTGACCACAAAGTTGAACAAGAGCGGAGACATGGGGTCGCCCTGACGCAATCCCCGCCTGTCCCGGAAGATACTCCCAATCTCCTCGTTCACCGAGATCGCAGTCTGGCCACCCGTGACCAACTGCATGACTCGGTGAACCCACACATCTGAGAAACCCCGGCTAAGTAAAACCTAACGCAGAAAACTCCAGCTCACGCGGTCATACGCTTTCTCGAAATCTAGTTTTAGGAGAATGGTCGGTTCCTTAGTACGTTTAAGTTCGTGGATGATCTCCTGCAGCGCTAGAGAGCCCTCCAGAATGTTCTGGCCTCGGATGAAAGCAGTTTGGGTGCGGCTAATGGTGCGTTGGGCGATCGGGACTAGGCGTGCAGTAGTGGCTTTGGAGCAAATCTTAAAAGGGACGTTAATAAGCGCGATAGGCCTAAACTGACGGATGTTATCCGCACCAGCCACCTTAGGAATCAAAGAGAGGATCCCAAAGTTTAGCCGGGATATATCGACCATCCCGTGCATGAAGCCGTTACAGACCTGGAACAACGGCCCCTGAAGGAGCGGCCAGAAGTGTTTGAACATGGCGACTGGCCAACCATCTGGTCCTGGCGCGGTGTCTGTTTTCATGCTCCAAACAGCCTTATCAATCTCCTCAGGCAAAAAAGTGAGCCCCAGCTCCTCATTTTCCCGATTGGTAACAAGATGGGAAGGGTCCCATAGATCTACACGCACCCCTGCTCGCTGCTCCTCGCTCGTTCCCATGAGATTAATGTAGAAGTCATATATGTGATGAACGATGTCTGCCTGCGTCAGCAAAAGCCCCTGATCAGATTGCAGACAGAAGATCGCACATCTACGCCGTCTCCCCTTGACATAGGCGTGGAAGTACTTGGTGTTTGCGTCACCTTTGAGGATCCACTTGAGGCCACCCCGGCACCTCCAGTACTCCTCCTCCACTCGCAACAGAGACTGCACCTGATTCTCCTGCGCGTAACGGCGAGCCCATTCTTGTTCGGAGAAAGGCCGCGCGTCCGCCTGGTGGTCGATGCTTGCAATCTCTGCAACGATGCGTTCCCTCAGCGATCGTTCTTGCCTGCCCAAGTTGGCCCCCCAACCCTTTAGGCTAGCATGGAGGCGGCTGCCGGTCATGATGCAGAAGTCCACTGGGCCTCGCTGGAGGCCTACCTGACTAGCACTAGCAGTCCACTTCGCCCTGAAGATAGAGTCAAAGGCAGGGTTTTCAAACCAAGCCATCTCAAAGAAGAAACGAGGGTTACGCCTGATCCTGTCCTCCCCTGAGGATAGGATAAGTGGCACATGATCAGAACCAATCCTGGTTTCTGCGATGAGCGAACATAGCGGGTACATCATTTCCCAATCAGGGGAAATGAACACTCGATCGAGCACCGAGCGCACCAGGTCTATTTGTTTGTTGGTCCATGTGTATCGAGACCCAGACCTGGCCAGCTCCCGGATAGCCATGGAGGCAATTGCATTGTTAAACATGGACACCCATGCCCAGTTGATGTTGTAATTGTTTTTGTCCGCACCCGAGCGGATTAGGTTAAAATCCCCCCCTACCACGAAAGGGATCGACGTTGAGCTAATCGCGTGCACCTTCGCTTGCAATTCACTCAGAAACTCAGCCGATCGGGCATGATCTGTTGGGCCATAGACCTGAATCACCACCAGCTCCCTCTGAGATTGACGGTGGCGAATGTGGCCGGCGAGAAAGAAAGTACCCGCGTCCCAAGCGAGCACCTCGAAAACAGCTTGATCAAAGCCAAGAAGCATTCCCCCTGAGTGCCGCAACGCTGCTAAATGCTTCCAAGAAAATTGTTCGAGGGGGTCGATGGCAAGCAGCTCGTGATGACCAAAGTCTTGTTTGATAGTTTCCTGTAACGCTACGATATCTACTGCCTCCCTACGCATGTATTCTTTCAACTGGGTTCGACGGCCCGCATGTCCGAACCCGCGAATATTCCAAAGAGTATACCTGGGCCTATACCTGTTCGCTCAAGCATCCCGAAGCAACCTGGCGGCATAGATAGCGAGCCTACCCGTGATAGGGCTCACATTAGTAGTTCCGATTTTCGAGCACAATCTTCATTCTGTACTTGAGAAACTCTATCAGGCTTGGCTAAAAAACAAGGGTGATAACAAAGAATTACAAGTCTCCATTGCAACTTTTTTAAGAATTTCTTGCACTTGTAATGTTAACAATGTCCTTAAAAAATTATAGGGGGGACAAGTGGTTTTTTTAATGATGAAACGCTAGCCAAACAGCGTGAGGAAATAAAGCACATGAGCGCACAGTTTTACCAAAGTATGAAGGTCATACTAAGAATTTGGATGCTCTAGATGAAGTTGAGAGGTAAACTCCTTAGTACAGTGTACTAATTGAACGAGCATTTTTACCCTAGCACTGTTTCTGAACACTGTATCGAGTTTTCACAAGAAAATGGTTAACTTTTTTGGGAACAGAATATAAAATAAACACAATACATGTGTTGCAGAATATCTATTAAAATAAACACCAGATGCCGGTGTATTCTGTTGCTTGAAAGCTTTGGCCAGCCCCCTGATATATGTAACTGTCTTGTGTGGAACGCCCTTTGATGAACGCGTGCTGGCACAGCAAAACCAACTCTCGCATTCGAAGGCTCAGACTAACTGCCAGGATCTTCATGATTAATTTGGAGAAACAACGGGCAAGGCTTAAGAGAAAAGGGAACAATCAAGAAGAATAAGTGGCTGCTAAGGAGAAATACCAGTTACATGCCAAATCCGAGAAGGGTACGAGCCTATGACTGCTGGGGCGTGACAGCTGGATCTGCCGCGCGTGGGGGCGAGTTCGGGGCGGCGTGGGTGAGTCTGGACCGAGGCCATGAGAGGAAGGAGGAAGGAGGAGAGGGGTTGCTCTGCTCTGCCTATTTGCAATGAACCGGCTTTATCAAGGAAAAATACCAAAATAAAAACCAGAAGAAAAAAAACAACCGGCATGCCAAATCAGCATGAAACCTATGGTGAACAGAAAAATTGGGGGTATTCGATGTCAGGGGCAAAATGTGGAAGGAATCTTTAAATTAGGGGTTAAAATCTGGCAAAAATCCATATTTGTGATGTTATCTCTCACAGATATCAATTTTAAGGGTAAAAAATGAAATTAACTCTAAAAAAAGCCCTTAACATTTTCCACCCGTGTTAAGCTGAACACAAGCCCATTTCCCTTGTGTTTTGTAAGTATGTATGTGAAAAAAGAACAACGTCTGTCCTGCTTACACTTATGATCTAGGGATCCAAACACGTCAAAAAGAAGCATGTGGTCTCTGGGGAAATACCCATTGGCTCTTCGTTGCATCTGTATCCTGAAGCTCACCAACCGTTTCTCTTGCGATCAACGCCTTCATTATATGTATAAAACTCCTGCACTTAGTATTTTGTCCTTCATGTCATGTTAATGAATGTATTTGATGCCTTCTGAGCTGGTGCCAACTTACTGGACCTTCTGAGCTGAGCCCCCTGATATATGTAACTATCTTGTGTGGAACGCCCTTTGATGAACGCGTGCTGGCACAGCAAAACCAACTCTCGCATTCGAAGGCTCAGACTAACTGCTAGGATCTTCATGATTAATTTGGAGAAACAACAGGCAAGGCTTAAAAAAAAGGGAACAATCAAGAAGAATAAGTGGCTGCTAAGGAGAAATACCAGTTACGTGCCAAATCCGAGAAGGGTACGAGCCTATGACTGCTGGGGCGTGACAGCTGGATCTGTCGCGCGTTGGGGCGAGTTCGGGGCGGCGTGGGCGAGTCTGGACCGAGGCCATGAGAGGAAGGAGGAAGGAGGAGAGGGGTTGCTCTGCTGTGCCTATTTGCAATAAACCGGCTTTATCAAGGAAAAATACCAAAATAAAAACCAGAAGAAAAAAAACCACCGGCATGCCAAATCAGCATCAAACCTATGCTGAACATAAAAATTGGGGGTATTCGGTGTCAGGGGCAAAATGTGGAAGGAATTTTTAAATTAGGGGTTAAAATCTGGCAAAATCCATATTTGTGATGTTATCTCTCACAGATATCAATTTTAAGGGTAAAAAATGAAATTAACTCTAAAAAAAGCCCTTAACATTTTCCACCCGTGTTAAGCTGAACACAAGCCCATTTTGCTTGTGTTTTGTAAGTGTGTATGTGAAAAAAGAACAACGTCTGTCCTTCTTACACTAATGATCTAGGGATCCAAACATGTCCAAAAGAAGCATGTGGTCTCTGGGGAAATACCCATTGGCTCTTCGTTGCATCTGTATCCTGAAGCTCACCAACCGTTTCTCTTGCGATCAACGCCTTCATTATATGTATAAAACTCCTGCACTTAGTATTCTGTCCTTCATGTCATGTTAATGAAGTATTTGATGCCTTCTGAGCTGGTGCCAACTTACTGGACCTTCTGAGCTGAGCCCCCCTGATATATGTAATTGTCTTGTCTGTAACGCCCTTTGATGAACGCGTGCTGGCACAGCAAAACCAACTCTTGCATTCGAAGGCTCAAACTAACTGCCAGGATCTTCATGATTAATTTGGAGAAACAACGGGCAAGGCTTAAGAGAAAAGGGAACAATCAGGAAGAATAAGTGTCCTTTTTTTGGAAAGGGGGACTCCCCGGCCTCTGCATCACAACGATGCATACGCCACATAAATAAATAAAATAGGTTCAACAATGTCATAGAATCTTGAAACGAAATAAAGGCGAGCTCACATAGAGCCTCGACGCCAAAACGAGAAAAGGCCATAAAGCCACAACCGGCTGGCAAAATAGAGATAGGAAAACTAATTGCCTATCCTATTACATGACCGCCATCCAAACCAGTTGAAGATATCCCGCGCTACCATCTCCCACCAGACAGATCCAGTAACCAAACACTGCCTGGCCTCCGTCGGAGTGAGTAAGGACCACATACGGATCAGCGCCGTAGCACGAAATATAACCTGCAAAAAATGAATAGTAGTTATTCTGTTAAAAGCCAAATCATTTCTGCAATTCAAAATTGCCCATAACAACACACAAACTCCTACACGGATATGTCTAGCTGTATCGGACTCTATCCCATCCAGCCTCGTTCCAAATAACGACCCGACCGAACTCGGAGGAGTAATGTTAAAGGCAATTTGCATGGTGCGCCAAAGAATTCTCGCCAACGGACACTCAAAGAAGAGATGCTTAAGGGTCTCGTCCCAATCACAGAAACTACACCTAGTAGATCCTGTCCAATTGCGCTTAACCAAGTTGTCAATTGTTAAAATAACCTGTTTATGGACAAACCACATAAACACTTTAATTTTCAAAGGCACTTTTACTTTCCAAACATGTTTGGAGCTAGGAATGACAGTCGAGTTAATAACATCGATGTACATCGACTTAACAGTAAATTGTCCAGACCTAGTAAGTTTCCAACACAACTGATCGGGCTGATGAGCTAGCTGGACTTCCATCAGTCTACGCACCAGATGAAGCCAAGCTTCCCATCTATCACCAACAAGCACCCTCCGAAACTGAATATTAAGGGGAATAGACTGCATAATTGTTGCAACTAGCGCATCACGTCGCTGGACAATACGATGCAGGGTTGGGTACTGTAGTGCCATTGGTGTATCACCCATCCAAGTGTCCTCCTAGAAACGTGTATCATTGCCATCACCGACAATAAACTTTGTTCTATTGAAGAAGGTTGCCTTGACTCTCATAAGCCCCTTCCAAAACGGCGAATCAGTTGGTCTCACTGGCACCTGTGACAAAGTTTTGGAATGCAGATACTTGTTACGGAGAATCTGCGCCCAAGTTGCATCAGTCTGAACTGAAAGCTTATACAGCCACTTACTAAGCAGGCATCTGTTCTTGACCTCAAGATTCTCGATACCCAAACCCCCTTGGTCCTTTGGTCGACAAATAACATCCCACTTGGCGAGTCTATACTTTCTCTTAAGTTCATCACTCTGCCAAAAAAATCTTGATCGGTAGAAGTCCAGCCTTTTCCTAACCCCAACTGGAACCTCAAAGAAAGATAGTAGGAACATCGGCATACTCGTGAGCACGGAATTAATAAAAATTAACCGGCCTCCATATGACATAAGTTTGCCCTTCCAGCAACTAAGTATCTTTTCAAACCGATCTTTGATGCATTTCCACTCTCTGTTTGTTAGCTTACGATGGTGAATGGGTATACCTAGGTAAGTGAAAGGTAGAGCCCCTAATTCACATCCAAACAATTGCCTATAAGCCTCTTGTTCCTCCTTGGCTCTACCAAAGCAGAATAACTCGCTTTTATGAAAGTTAATCTTTAACCCGAACAATTGTTCAAATAAGCATAACACCAGCTTCATATTTCTCGCTTTTGCCATGTCATGCTCCATAAAGATGATTGTATCATCAGCGTACTGCAGAATGGACACACCCCCATCAACTAGGTTGGGCACCAAGCCACCCACCTGACCAGCCTCATTTGCCCTACCTATTAGAATTGCCAACATGTCAACCACAATGTTGAACAAAATAGGGGACATTGGATCTCCTTGCCTTAGGCCTTTGTGTGTCTGGAAATAATGCCTGATATCATCATTTACTTTAATTCCAACACTCCCTTTTTGCGTAAAGGATTCTACCTGGCGTCGCCAAGCCTCATCAAAACCCTTCATACGCAAGGCCTGTTGAAGGAATGGTCATTTGATTTTGTCGTACGCTTTTTCGAAATCCACTTTGAAAACAACCCCATCCAGCTTTTTCGTGTGGATTTCATGGAGCGTTTCATGAAGGACCACTATCCCCTCAAGGATATTCCTGTCCGGCATGAAAGCAGTTTGGGTAGGCTGCACAACAGCATGCCCAATCTGTGTGAGCCTATTGGTCCCGACCTTGGTGAAAATTTTGAAACTAACATTAAGAAGACAGACTGGCCTGAATTGCTCAATTCTCACAGCCTCTGTTTTCTTAGGAAGAAGGATGATCGTTCCAAAATTGAGCTGAAAAAGATGAAGCTGTCCAGTAAAAAGATCATTAAACAAAGGCAACAAATCCCCTTTAATGATATGCCATCATTTATTATAAAACTCCGTTGGAAATCCATCGGGGCCCGGTGCCTTTTTATTCTTCATTTGCGAGATGGCCTCCAGCACCTCTTTCTCCGAGAAAGGAGCCGCAAGAATATCATTCTCCACCGCTGTGAGTTGAGGAACATCCTCAACCCTGGACTCATCCAGAGACACACAGTTCTCTTCTGGAGGGCCAAACAGCTGCTTATAGTACTCGGTAATGTACAATTTTAGGTTTTCCTGTCCTACAATTGTACCCTCATCTTGCTCAAACTGAAAGATCCTCTTCTTTCGATGCTTACCATTAGCGATCATGTGAAAGAATTGAGTATTCGCGTCCCCCTGGACTACTCGCCGGACCTTGGCCCGCAATGCCCACTTCAACTCTTCTTCCCTAAGAAGTTCTTTCAGCCTCAATTCCGCCTCAAGCTTGGCATGAAGCTCCACGGCCGGCAGTATCGTGGTTTCTGCTTTTACATTCAGGGACTGAATAAGGGCAAGGATCTTTTCCTTTTCGACCTTATAAATCCCGCTAAGATGCTTAGCCCACCCACGCAGGAAACTCCTCAAATGCCTAATCTTATTCTGCCAGCGTTGAAGCGCAGTCTTCCCTCCTGAATCCTTAGCCCACTCTCTGGCCACGAGATCAAGGAAGCCTTCTCGTTCAAACCAAGCCATCTCAAAGGAAAACACATTTTTGTTCCCTAGGTGGGTGGGCTCATCAGAGTCCACAAATAACGGCGTGTGGTCAGAAATACCACGGGACAAGGCCTGGACTGTTACTAGAGGAAACTTCTGTTCCCAATCGACACTGGCCAACGCTCGATCCAACTTCTCATACGTCGGATTTGGCAGTGTGTTAACCCAGGTGAATTTTCTACCCGAGAGCTCAATTTCTCTCAGGTCCAAACTTTCAATGATAGTATTGAACATGAACGACCATCTGCCATCAAAATTATCATTGTCCTTATCCTCACGCCTTCTAATTATATTGAAATCACCCCCCCCCCCACCAGGATAGGC
>NC_057798.1:26113080-26126499 GCF_018294505.1 Triticum aestivum | reverse complement strand
CTCGGAACCACAAATCCGAACGAGATCAGCCAAGAACTCGGGCTTGAGCTCGGGCTGCGCAGCACCATATACCGCAACAAGAGCCCAATTAAACCCATCTTCCTTCGATCGCACCCTAAACTTGACTGTAAAGTCGCCCATGACCACACTGCGAACCTCAAGCGCTTCGCACCTAACGCCGAGTAAGATTCCACCCGATCTCCCTCTCGGCGGCAAGCAATGCCAATCAAAATCTATACCCCCCGACAAAGTATATATTTAGAAATTGAGGCGCAAAGTTATCTCTACCCGTCTCCGATAGAGCGATAAAATCTAAACGATGATCGATAGACGCCTCAGCAAGAAACCTTCTTTTAGCCAAGTCCTTTAGACCTCTGCTATTCCAAAAGATTCCTTTCATAGTTCATCATGGAATTTTTTTCCGTACGAATCCTAACACTCCTACGCACTGCGGACACCGGGTACACCTTCCGTTTCCACTTGCGCTTGGGGACAGTTTGACTCTGCAACTGGTCCTCACAACCAGTCTCAGAGGGGCTAGCCAAAACTATCTCAATAGAATCATCCTCTACATCCGCCTTAGTAATAGGTTGCATAAGATCCGCACAAAAATTGTCGAGCACCCTGACCCCTAGTGCATCAACCTCAGAATCACTCATGGGTTTAACAGCCGCAATATTACGAATCATCTTTAAGGCCCGCTCAGCCTCTAGATCTAGAAGATCATTAACAGAATTAGAGATTTTAGAGTCATTACTACCCAACGAAACTCCTAATTGATTTGCATCTTCAACAATCTCATCATTTGAATGCTAAGGAGAAATACCAGTTACGTGCCAAATCCGAGAAGGGTACGAGCCTATGACTGCTGGGGCGTGACAGTTGGATCTGCCGCGCGTGGGGGCGAGTTCGGGGCAGCCTGGGCGAGTGTAGACCGAGGCCATGAGAGGAAGGGGGAAGGGGGAGAGGCCGAGTGGGATTGCTCTGCTTATTTGCAATGAACCGACTTTATCAAGGAAAAATACCAAACCAGAAGAAAAAAAACATCAGCATGCCAAATCAGCATCAAATCAGGGTGAACAGTAAAATTGGGGGTATTCAGTGTCAGTGGGCAAAATGTGAAAGGAATCTTTAAATTAGGGGTTAAAATTGGGCAAAATCCATATTTGTGATGTTATCTGTCACAGACGTCAATTTCAAAGGTACAAAATGAAATTAACTATAAAAAATCCCTTAACATTTTCCACCCGTGTTAAGCTGAACACAAGCCCATTTCCCTTGTGTTTTGTAAGTGTGTATGTGAAAAAAGAACAACGTCTGTCCTGCTTACACTAATGATCTAGGGATCCAAACACGTCCAAAAGAAGCATGGGGTCTTTGGGGAAATACCCATTGGCTCTTGGTTGCATCTGTATCCTGAAGCTCACCAACCATTTCTCTTGCAATCAACGCCTTCATTATATGTATAAAACTCATGCACTTAGTATCTGTCCTTCATGTTATATTAATGAATGTATTTGATGCGAATGCTCACCTGCACATTTTAGTTGGTCATGCAAGAGAATGATTACAAGCAATAGATGGTACTACTCCCTCCTTCCATCTATATAGGGCCTAATGCGTTTTTCTAGGCTAAATTTGACCAAATGTTAGAGCAATAATATATGACATGCAGCTTACACAAAGCATACCGTCAAACTCATATGCGAAAGGAGATTTCAATGATATAATTTTCACATTATGCATGTCATGTACTATTAATTTTGTCAATAGTCAATGGCGGTCTTGAAAAACGCATTAGGCCCTATATAGATGGAAGGAGGGAGTACAGTGCATAACATTGGTGTCGAATTGAGAGTCATTTGGGAAACACAATGTAGAAAAGGATAAAATGTGTTTTGATCTGTTCGGTCATTGGAAGTTGTCTGATGAAATGGAGTGAAATGCCATTTTCCAGCCTTCCAACGAGTGACATATACGAACTTTCCCAAGGTTCAAAGCCTCTACCACACCAAGGGGGGGGAGAGACGGATAGATCGTACCCGTGACGTCTCACGCCTCTGATCAGGAGCCGACCCCCGAGCCGCTCCCGCCAGCGTCCTCGGGGGAAACCCTAGCCGCCGCCCCTCGTCCTCTCTCGTCGATCTCTCCCCCCGCCGCCACCGCACAGCGCCGTCGGGCTAAGACCGGCCGGCGTTGGTGGCGGCGGGGATCTTGCCCCTCTCCTCGCGGTTGGCGTCCGGCACGGGACAGCGCGGCACGGGACGGCGCTGGGCTGGGCGGGGCCCAGCGGCGCGGCGGAGGGCGTGCTGGGTGGCGGCGCCCCTGCCTGGCGGCGGGGCAGCTGCGGCTTGAGGCCTCTCCAATGCGCGGCGGCTGCGGCTGCGGCTTCTCTAGTGGCGGCGCGAGTTATCCCGGTGGCGGCGTGGCATGGCGGAGCTCCGGCGATGACTCGACGGCGGGCTGGAGGGCTAGGCACCGTCCAGTGGTGATGCCTCCGCGACGGTTGCGGCTTGGTGCCCTGGACCCCGATCCGATCTGGATCTGGTGGTGCCGGGGTCTGGGCTTGTCGGCCTCTAGGCACCATTGGGGTGCCGGCTACGTGTGCCCGGCGTGGTGACACTGGTGGACGTGGTGGTCATCTTCTTCCCGAGATGGCCGGCCAGATGCTTGGTGATCGGATCTCGAGATACATCATCTTGTCCCGGCTGCGAGTAGGGGAGACATGGTTGCCGGTGAAAACCGAACCGACGGCAGGCGATGGCGGCGTTCTCGCCGTTACCTTGATGAAGGCATCGTCATGTAACTATTGTCGACCCACTCGTGCTGCTCCAGGGGAAACCCTAGGATCTGGTGTTCCAGATCGGACGATGGCGGCACTGCGGTGTCGTTTTCTCTCTTGGGAGCATCGTTTGCGGAGCAGCGCTGGATGTCAGAGGCAGGAGGTGGAGCGGCTTCGTCTTGCACGGAGCTTCGGTGGTGATGTCAAGTCATGCCTGACCGACAGGTGCTACGCTTTGTCATGCCTGGTCGGCAGGTGCTATGCACGACAGATCTTCCAAGGACTTCAAGCTGTGTTGGCTGGTGATACCTGGCAGCATGGCGCTGAGGTGTATCAGTGGCGACCGCGAGGTGCTCAGCTGTTTGCGCGCAGGGAGGAGGTGCCGTTTGGCGCCGTGGTGGCGTCGACGATAGCTAGACCGAGCAAGGTTGATGCATCAGTACAGTTCTGAAGATGGAGCGATGGCAGTTGGCGGCGGCGGCATCTGAGTGCACGCCGGACCGGTGAGACCCATGCCCGGCAGGCGTCCTGGATGGGTTCTCAGGTCTTAAATGTTAGGTTTGGCTGCGATGTCTGTTTGGTATTAGGCCCAGGCTATCTGCGCCCCTTCATCAGCTGGATAGAGATGCTTAGATGGCGGCTTTAGTCTTACTGTTCTATTACTTTGTGAGGTTTTGTGAGAATAATTAATAAAGTGGTCGTATGCATTGCCCAGATGCAGAGGCAGGTGGTCATCCTCCTTTTCTAAAAAAAAAACAGGGAGAGAGAGAGAGAGAGAGAAGGGTCCGCGTGGGAGGAGCTAGGGGGCAAGGGGAAGGAAGGCAAGCGCCGCACACGGGGGAGGGGGAGAGGAGAGACATCCTTTAGGCGCTTCTCAAACTCACGTTGATGATACATTCAATACCGCCGCCTGGTTTATCATCCTCCGTGCATGCTGCACACCAAGCCGGGCGCTCAAGCAAGCTAGCTAGAAGAAGAGGAAATGTACACACATATATATAGAAGCACTCTGGGTGATATGAACTGAGTAATGTTTTGTGCATCCTATTGTCTTTCTCTCTGACATGAATTGAAAATCCCAACAACTCACAAACCTTGGATCCAACTCATCTGCTCAGTTCTCGAAAAATGATTGATCTTCTCGATTTTCGTAGATAATTTTAAATTGTTGAAAGTTGACCCAAAATTTTGAATGTGAGACCTTAAACAACCAATCTCACAAACCAATCGTATCTTAAACTTTCCCAGACCAGCTCTAGAAAACATAACTGATTTTTTGTTTTTATTTTTTAATTTTTAAAATTTGACACAAAATTTGAATAGTATAACTTGAAAGGCCAAACTCTCAAAACCCATTAACCTGATTCATCTAAAACAAACATGATTGAAAAATCTGACTTGCCAACTTAAACAGCCAAAATCTCACAAACCATTGGTCCAGATCATCTAAGATTTTCTCATATCATTCTGGAAAAATAATTGATTTTCTGTATTTTTATAAATGTTGAAATTTGACACAAAATCTGAATGTGCTAACTTGAAGGCCAAAATCTCACCAATTATTGATCCAATTCATCTGAAACTTTTCTAGGTCAGTTCTAGAACATGGTTGATTTCATAGAATTTTATATTAAAAATTGAAAGTTGACCCTTTTTCCTAATAATACGCGGCAAAGGCTTTGCCCATTTCATGAGTTATGAAGATTGTTGCCTAGTTAATTGCAAAATACTGAGCTAAAACCGATGCAACAAGGGCCAAATCTTTTCTCGAACACCACGACACATAGGGACAAGCCCACTCGCTCCGATGGCATGCCAAATGCCACAAGTAGGCCACCAAACAAGAACCCCCTCCACCAATGCCGGAAAGAAGAAGTTGTGATTGCCATGGAGGAAGCACACCTAGGACTCTCCCGCGTTAGTGAAGATGCCTACACGCCATAGGGCTTTGCACAAATTGCATCTGCCGACACGCTGGTAATCAACCTTGACGACAACCACATCGCCGACACGACACAAGACCAATGGCATTAATACTGTGAAACTCTTGGGTCCGCCAGCCGGACCTCCACTGCTCTGTGGCGCCATACACACATAGCCTACACCGCCTTCTGAGACTGCCGCTCTGACATATCACCGCTCTCCCTCAAACTGCAACGCCGCACGACCCAGCTTCCTGCAGCCCACATTGCATAGGGCAGTCGTACCACAACCTTCCCAGCACTTCCAGATCCGCCACCCCAACATATCGTCCAACCGCTCCTAGTGGGACGCATTGAACGAGCTAACTCATGCCACAAGAAGAAACGCCATGTCTGCCTGCCAACTTAAACAGCCAAATATCTCCATAACCATTGGTACAAAACAGTTGTAACTTTCCAGAATCATTCATATGTATATGTTAGAACATGCCACAGAATGTCATGTAAAATATCATAAAATTGATGCACCAAACAAAAAATTTGATAAAATGGCCATATTCTCAGAAAATAAGATCACTACCACCCTAAGTACCCAAAGTAGCAGTGCCCACTATTATAGTATTGACATCATTCCAAACTAGTGTACGTTACACTTGCACACCAAACAGGCACAACCATGGTCTTTAATTCATTACATGAACATGAACAGAAAAGAACTATCTACTTCATGACATTGGAGGTCCCCTACGATAATTAAACATGGAAGATCTGCTCTCTTTGGTGCTCCACTCCCGCTTGCCCTGTTCTTTTATTCTCTTCAACTACTCTTTTCTTCTCTTCGGTTACTCTTCTCTTCAGTTGCTCTTCTCTTCTCTTCAGGTGCAATCTGTTTTGCTTGATATGGAGCTCTCTTTCTTTAGCTTCAACTTGCATTGCTTCTTCTGCAGCTCTTTTTTTAAGCATCAGTAATTCAAGTGCAATTCAAAGAAAGGGACTACAATTACAAAGGCAAACGACTAGGGTTTGTCCAAATACTACATAGAAAATAGAACTTTGTGTGATGCCATTACCCTGATCATGAAGCATACGTGGAAATTTTTGATTAGCTATTGCACCAGTCCTCGCATCTCGTGCAGGAAGTTCCGCTTCCATAGCCCATCCATCTGAAA
This sequence comes from Triticum aestivum, assembly GCF_018294505.1. Classification (NCBI taxonomy): domain Eukaryota; kingdom Viridiplantae; phylum Streptophyta; class Magnoliopsida; order Poales; family Poaceae; genus Triticum; species Triticum aestivum. Next base: position 26,120,626 of record NC_057798.1, on the reverse strand, counting down.
TGATCTCATCCAGATCCCTCTCATCCTCTATCGAGTCATCTAACCCAACCGACTACTGATCCTGCGCATCCATTCTTCGAGAATCACTACAAAAGGTGAAAAAATAAAACACAATCATCAATCAAAACTAATAGGATTAGCAAGAACTTCACAATTTCGAACACGGTTTTGTTTGTTTGAGGTATGCCTTATTTCATCATACACTAAAAATGCAATCCAAAGTGAACTTTCTTGAACCCAAATAGCAAACTGTATAGCAAAATGAACAAGTACTCAACAACACGGTTCCAAAAATACCGACCAACCAGAAACTAAAAAGATACTTTAGCAAAACCGCAGGGCGATAGAAAGGATCGTTACTTTGTTAAATGTACACGACTGGACCATATTATGCATCTAGACAGCAGGCAACTGATAAAAAATACATTTCAAAAATTAAATCATGAAAGAGGACATGACATGGCAGATACTAATTCACACAAGCCACTGAAATATAACCCAACAAAATATCGAGCACAAACAATGGGATTTAATATCCAATTCAGGAAAACATGCTAGCAGACGATCAAGTAATTCATTCATTTCTCTTGAATCCATGAACTATTTTCAAAATCAACGAACTTTTATTAAAAATGATTAAATTTTATTCAAATCAACGAATATTTTTTCCAAAATCGATGAATTGATTTTTCATAATCAATTTCTTTTTTAGTTTTTGAACTTTTCAAAAAATTGATGAACTTTTTTTCAAATTGGATGAATATTTTTCAAATTGCTCAACTTTTTTTAATATTGACGAACTTTATTTCTGGATCTTTACAAAAGAGTAGAGATAAGAAAATATAAGTTGTCAAAAATATTAATTATATATTTGGGAAATATTAAACGTGTATATAAAAATTATTCTTGGTGTATAACAAAAATGTAGAAAGAAAAGAACAAAAACTGTAAAAATTGAAAAAGAAACACAAAGAAACAAAGAAAGCAAAAAACCAGTAAAACCCAAAAAAAGAAAAAAAATAAGACAAGAACGATAAAGACATGCGATCATTAACTACTAAACTGTACTTTGTTATTTTCGTCGTACTGCAAATATTTCTTGGGCATCACCAATGAGGGGCGAGAAGAGATGTGTAATGAGATACCTGCAACTAGGTAGATATTTTTGTTGTCTAATCTCTATCTCTACTTACCTAAACGAAACATAACATTCCGTATCCCCTCTTACGCCCCCACCCTTCATCCGCCTCTCCCTACGTCCCTCGACTCTGAAAATCGGGAAGCACATCCCTCCTGAAATAATTGGGATTCAGAATAAAATCCCCCGAGGATCACCTCCTTAACACACGCGATTTTCCTTCCTTCTATTAACGCACGATTCCTATCTCGCCCCCAAATATTTCTTGGCCAAGTCAACCAACGATCGCTCCCACTACCGGAACAGGGCTCTAAGCCGACAGCCAAATATATGCCGACGGCTACCGTCGGCCTAGTCCGAGCTATGCCGACAGCTAGCTCCTGGCAGTCGGCGTACAATGGCCGTCGGGCTATCCGCGTCTACGCCGACAGCAGCCGTCGGCACATCACAGCCGTCGGCTTATCCCAGACTACGCCTACAGCTGCCGTCGGCATATATAGGCCATCGGCATAGATGCGGGCCCGCTGACAATTGTCATCACGGCCGGCTAACGACGTCAAATCTATGCCGACGGTCGTGACGGGTGGCCGTCGGCATAGATACGGGTGACACGTCACCGATCTAGAGCGCACCGACCAGGAGCTATGCCGACGACAGCCGTAGGCATAGCCCTGCCGCCAGGTCAAACCAGGGGGCGACACGTGGCAAAGATATGCCTACGGCTAAGCCGTCGGCATAGATTGAATCTATGCCGGCGGCTTAGCCGTAGGCATATCTATGCTGAAGGAGGGCTTGCCAACTAGTTGGTTCCGCGCTCTACACGCTGGGAGAAGACGCGGCGCGCCCATTTGGGACGGCCATGTCCGGGCGGCCTGTTTTTTAAATTTATTTGTTTTCCTTTTTTTTTACACGTTTAGAACTTCAAAAAAGTTCCAAAAATAAAAAATGAGTATTTTGAAATAAAATATTTAATAAATCATAAAATGTTTGTGGATTCAAAAAATATTCATGATTTTATTTTAAAAATTGCTTATTCAAAACATGTTCAAAACTTTGAAAACAAATGTTCAATAAATTAAAAAATATTCATGGTATTTTAAATAGTTCGTGTATTAAAATGTTAATAATATTGAAAAAAAATTACCAGCTCAAAAAATGTTCATGATGGAAAAATATCCTAAAATTCAAAAATTCTTCATGACTTACAAAATAGTTATTCATCCATAAAATCTTCGCTGGTTCAAAACATGATCTTACATTTCAAATACTGTTCATTAAATCAAAAAACTATTTGTGTATTTAAAAAATTGTTCCACTAATTTCCAAAATAATTTTATGCCATTCTAGAAATGTTTCACAGATTCAAGAAAATTGTTAACGTAAATGTTTGTAATTTTAGAAAACGTGTTTGCAAATACTATGAAATGTTTGTCAATTCAAAAATGTTCTTGATTTTAGAAAATGTTTGATAATTTATAAACATGTTCATGAATTTTAAAAATATTCATGATTTCAAATATGTTCATGAGTTCAAAAAGGTATTAATAATTTCACGAAATTGATTGTAATAGTATATCTCAGTGATGCAGCAAAATGTGATGATGGTCATAGGAGATTATAATTTCTTTTCTCCCGTTACAAACGCAAAGGCCTCATTTCCGAGAAATAATGCTTTTATGCACATGTTATCATTGAGTACTAAAGTGTACTTTCCTATTTTCAGTCCAATGCACTATTTGTTGGGTATGACTGTGGAGGAACGCAGGTGAATTGATATCAGCAACTACGTTGATATTTTTGTTGCCCAAAATAAACTAGACACAACTTCAGTACACTTGAAAAATCATTTTGTTTCCCAATGTTGTTTCTCGTATGGCACCGTAAAAGAGTTGATGACATTTGTTGGAGTCAACGAGTGTGTGTATGCGGTGCGATCTTTTTCTCCCGTTGCAAAAGACAAGCGTGTTTGCTAGTACACCATAAAATACGCGTCTGAGAACCAATCTTACAGGTAACCAAACACCTAGATAAACTGAGCATGTGAGCTCTGCGCTCAGTTTGGCACTTTGAGTGTCCTCTCAACAATTTTTGACTAGGCACTTTAGTGACTAGACCAGCGTATATATATACTTTCAGCCAAGATGACTAGCCTGCTGAATCAAATTATGGGATACATCAATCATTTCACAGATAATTTGGCACGGCCAGGAAGGGTTCGAATGTGAGGACAGATCCAAGTAGTCAGCAGAAAGAACATCATCTCATCACCTGTATCGTATCAGTGGAATATGAGGAGCAATTATGCAGCAGCAAGAACCTCACAAAAGTCTCTCAGCTAGCTGAACAAGGACATGAAATGCAAGTTACACGGAGTTCCCTAAAACAGGGATTTACCTGGAAAGAAGAAAGCATTCTGGCGTTTCTGCGCCCACAACCTGCATTTGTGAAAACTGTGTTAACTTTTCAGCTTCAGCAACATTTCATTTAGATATACTACCTACCTCCGTCCCAAAATAAGGTTGAGACACTTACCTTATTTTGGGACGGAGGGAGTAGTTGCTTAAGTAGCAGCTGAGCTATTAAAGTTATTTTTACTTGTAACACATGGATATTTTCACAGAAACTATGAGGAAGACGGTATATACAGTACTTGCACAATGCCCGTGCCTGCAGGGGCAAATGCCTTGAAGGACATTCCTCTTTGGTCGTGAGGCTATGGTACATTCCAGTCAGTTGCAGATTTGCAACAGATATCTATTACAAAACACATTCCCATTAGGATGAACCTATTGGTTACATACCACGGCATTGTTTTCAAGGATCAAACTGCCCGTGATGATGGTAACCTGAGCCATGGAGAGCACATAAAATTAACTTTAGTTACTGCAATAGACAGAACGAGTTTGTCCAAAATAAAAGAGGAAACTGTAACTCCTAAGCGGTGGCCAAACACTACTGCCGATTCTAATAAGTAGCATAACTGTGATCTATGATTATGTACTAGGTCAATCTTCAAACTTTAGCCAACAAGGATTTTTAAAATGGGATCAAAGAATACGTACCCACACAGATTAATTTTTATGACTGATGCAGTATTCAGAACAACCGATAATCCAGGTCCTCACAGGTACGTCATATAGGGGTAGGCAAATAGAACAGATATGCACAAAACCTACAAGGTCAATCACAATATTTCAGGCATACAGACCCACAGCACGGTCAATCACAATATTTCACGCATACAAACCTACAAGATTAGATAGGTCCAATAACTTTAACTTTAATGATGGGTGGGTACATAAATAGGTGATACACAAGAAGGCTGGCACCTAAGATTGAGAAGGTAGGATACTGTCAATGTGGTTATCGCAAAAACTGGTGTACAAAGTAGTAAAGAACTGGCAACAATGAAGGTGGATTAAGCACATAATTGGAAGAGTTTATACAGCTTCAGGGGTATTCTGGCTATGGGTAACAATTGTTTTCCAGTCCACAAGTCCCAACCAGCTTAAATTTATCAACACATGATATGTGTTTCCCAAAGGGAACCAACATCAAAAGTCTGCAAAACTGCATGCCTGCCTAGAAAACCTGTATTACGGGTATTCAAACTTGGGTTTTCCAAATTGTCTTGATGCATGAGTTGTACCAGCACAAAAAAAGAGTTCATTTTCAGTGTAAAATCCACTACTTGGTGGTTTTCTTCAAACCACCATGAAAGAGATTAATCCAATACAGTCGAACTGGCTGAATCGAATTGGTACAAATTAATCAGATGATTGATGCCCTGTCTAACTGAATTGGGTAAATATCTCGGTGATAAAGAAAGACGATTTTGTGTAATGGTTTATGATGGTGGCCTGCACATAAAGTAAAGGGCGTCCACAATCGTTCCCATTAAAAAAATTGAAAACACTGTCGAAAGCACATACAGAAAGCAACCTGCAATTGCAAGTGTTTGACCTACAGCTTCAGATAACAAAAAAAAGAGTTGACGTTTATGCGGAACAGGCATTGTATTAGCTACCAGAAATCAATAGAAACTTGTTTGTCACCAAATATATGATAAATACCACAAATATAAGTCATATGTTAGCACAACAAGTAGAGCCCATTTATGAATTGGAACAAGTCTCCAGAGTTTGCTCTTGTGATCGCCAATACAAGCTATCCTCCTCTAGTCTCTACTCTAAGCTGAACTCCTGACCCGGATAGCCACTACTAATTATGAATCATTCTCTACTTCCTGAACTCTTGATTCTAACAAAAATTTGCACAACAAATTACTTTTTATGTCAGAAAAAAAAGTTGTTCTAGATCTTCACGACGTGCTAAAAATTGACATTCCTCCTAGCACGTATCTGGCTAGTTGTGAAACTGGCAAAACCATACAGGGACCTTACTGAGAGATAGAAAGTATAGACGATAAATATCCTTAAACAAACTCTTCACTGTAAAGAATAATTCCACAAGTTGGTACATCGGATCCGAATTGCTAGGTCTATCTAAGAAAAAAGGTTATAGTAATTCAGAAATTGATCTGGCTTCCTATATACTTCTGTAACTTTAGAATCACATCCATGATGCCTACATAACTGATATTGATTTTGTCAAATCAGTTGTGAGCCCTTACTCCGATATTTTTGTTTACCTGTAAATGCAGAGAGAAGTACCTACTAACAAATAGAACATTTCAGAAGCAGCATCAATCTATAAAGTTATGCTTCCCCTTAAACATGAATTGTCTAGAATACACCAAATAGTTAACTAAAAAAAATAGAGAAATAACTTTCACGGGTGTCACTTTGGCAAGATACATGAAAGCAGGCTCCTCAAAAATTCAAAAGGCTGATGGGTTGATTAGTAAGCAAGCACAGAGCCACAGCGAGACATGCACAAATATTCAGAGGCGTCGATGAAAGGCAAAGCATTATACAAGATGGACAAACAGTACTCCAAGATCTGAAAAATAGGAATTTTTCACCATCTAGCGCTTGCAATCAAAATCATCCGAATGGGAGATATGAGAACGGCCCATCATATCTCGACACATTCTTGCTGACAGTGCTTAAGTTACAGAGGACTGTGGATGTGAGAGACTGACCAACTTGCTGCCAGTGGGAGGTGCATGGAGACGGAACATATACCTTTCATCCAAAAAAAGGCTTCCTACAATACACAAATCAGAGTTTAAAACCGAAATTAACTCGAAAAATCGCTCACATCTAAGGAGATAGAGGGGGCAGCGCACCGCCTTTGGTGTGGGTGATGTTGGAGGAGGACGCAGACCACAAATTAGATTTTCTAGTTCAAGCTATATCTATGTTTGTACACGCTCGAGGTCGATCCGACGTTGTTGTAAGCCATGGTTGTTAATGGAGGGCCTACCCTGCGTTACCATTAGCCCACCCATACCTTCGAGGCCGAAAAGGAAGTTGTCCACTGGCTGGGCACTTGGCCGGCGCGGCGTCCGTCCATGGTTCAGTCGCTGGGCAAAGCATCCTTCCAGGAGCCAGCAGACAAACATAGGCCACAAACTCATGCCTTCCATCTGCGGAAGCGGCGAACGAAGCAGGGTTCAACACAGGCCACCAAGGACAGTTGCAGGGGCGGAGGAGGAGGGAAGGCAGCGCGCAGCAGCGGCAGAGGCGGAGGAGAAGAGGACGTGTCGTGGACAGACGACCGTGCCAAAGGGGCTGACCACACGCAGAGATCGAGGGGAGGCGGCGGAGGTGCCGCGGACCGGCGACCGTGCCAGAGGGGCGGACCATACACAGAGATCGGGGAGGTGGTGGGCACCGCCGGTAGAGTCGGAAGAGGAGGGTAGGTGCCGCGGACCAGCGACCTGCCAGAGGGGCGGACCACACAAAGAGATTGCTTCCTATCCACCACACTCCATACTATTGCCAAGGAAGAAGATTGGTCCTTTATTTACGGAGAGAGAGGGGAAACGGAAAGGATGCTGGTGGCAGGACGATTGGGCTTCTGTTTGCGGTTGGACACCACTGAGCTTCGGTGGTAATTCAGGACTGGAAACAGAGCGACCACATGCAAGTCTAGATGCTAATAAAATTAGCTAAATGAGAAAATAATTGATGATGTGGCAAGTTGCTGACGTGGATAGGCTGCATGTCAAGAGAAATAGGATAGTGGGGATGAACTATTTAGGTATTATAGATTGCGCAAACATACATGTCCTTTGGCAATGAAAGCTGTAAACAAGTTTCTTTTGTCAAGCTAGCAGACATTAAAACAGCAGGGACTCGAACACGATTACGCCATTGGGCCAAAGGATCCAAACTGTTTGAACAAAAACATTTGCTCTGTAAAAAATCGCACTACAATTTGCACGATTTGGTACTGACCATGTCAAACTAACAATCTGTACACCCAACCATGACAATTGTA
>NC_057798.1:26106198-26112867 GCF_018294505.1 Triticum aestivum | reverse complement strand
CTGCAGGCGTAGCTCCGGGTGAAGGTAAATCTGTTTCCTTCTTGATAGGGCCTTTACCACTAGCAGCTGAGTCTGCGGATATGTTGTCATGTTGATAACATGATCAAAATGAGTTACAGTCAGTCGTTTGTTCAGGTTTTAGGCAATACTGTAATATCAAGTGTGGAAAGAATAACGTACCACTTGCTCCTTGCCACCAAAAAGGGTTTTGAAAGGGTTCTGAAGAGTACAGTCACAACGATGACAATAACTGAGGCCAAAATCGAAATTAGAATGTTTGGCTGTGTCTCTCCCTTCTCAATCACATCCCTGGAAACAAAGAGAAATTAGATGTCATTTTCAGAGAAGACACCAAACTGTTTGAACACAGGATATAAGAAAGGATCTTGAGCCCTACAATGATCTTGGTCCTGTATGGTTCCAACAACGGGATGTCTGCAACCTTGTACAAAATGTCGAAGATCCTCTGCAGTGTGCAATACCAAATCGGTCAGTGATAACATGCAAGCAGTGATACAATGAAGGATTTAATAAAAATAATTGCTGGAGATACGGAACAAAACATGAATCTGACAATGTCAAGAAAGGTTGTTGCTTCACTGAAGGGATGTCAAACATTTAATGTATGGAAAACATCAGAAGAATGAATTACCTGGAAGCCCTTATGATGCACCTGCTGCAGCCTCCTCAGCCTTCTGCTTTTCCTTCTCAACATCAAACTTTGGCTTCCATGTCTTCTCCAGGATAGATGTGGCTACCTTCTCATCATCGGCAATAAGAATGTTCTCAAACAGGATGCCATCATGCATTGTCCAGATCTCAATTCAGATAGCGGCAATTGGATCAAAGTCAGGCTTGTCAAGCTCAAAGTAGTACTCAAGGTTGGGGATTTCTTGGGGCTTCCAGATTCCCTTGTAGTTGGGGTTGTCAATCAAGGGGGCATGCCACTTGCCCTTGTAGGCAGGGTTATCCTTCATTGGCTTCTTCCATTTACCACATCCAGGTGCCTCTTTGCACTTGGGGTCGGTTATCCATCTTTGGTGCCTCCCATTCGCCATCCTCCTCATCATCCCAGTCCTATCAGGACTAGCAGCCTCTGGATCATCAATTTCCTCAGGCTCATCATCCAACCATCCTTCTGGCTTGGTGGCCTTCTCATCCACAATTTCAATTGGGGCATTCTCATCCCAGTCATCAGGCTTCACGGCATCTGGATCAGGGATTTTAGCTCTCTCATCCCAGTCATCTGGCTTCTTGTTGTCAGGGTCAGGAATAGTCTTTGATGGAATAAGTTTGCTTTGCGCTTCTCCTCCTCGTTATCCGGCTTCTACGACCATGAACATGGCATTGCTGCGTTTAAACATGAATTCTATATGGCAACAGGCTAAGTTTAACGCAGCAATGCCAATTCAGTAGGAAGAAAAACAGGGCATGAACATGAATGAACTATATGGCAAGAGTTGCAAAGAACATGATTTTAACACCTAGCAATCTACTAATCGCTGTACTCACAAATCAACATTGCATTCGTACCATAAGAATCCCGGCCGGCCAAAAAAATCAAGTCTAAGGTTGCCAAGCCATAAATCAGCTAGTAATGTTAGGTAGTGAAGAGCGAGATGCTGCACTTTGCGTCGATCATATGTTGTGCTAGCAGGGAACGGTTCATAAAGGAACAATTTTAATTAACTCAATGCAGAATCATGGGGATATTGATATAATTACCCCAATGCAGACAGTTGCTGTATTTTCTCAATGTTGCAAATGCAGTTCATCTACAAAAATCACATGACATAAAAGGCAAGAAGACAATACAAAGTCAATTCTCCTCTCAAAACATATTGCATGTACTCTCAAAACATACAATCGTCTCACAGCCTTAGCAGATCAGATTCAGAGTCAGAAACGCAACCACCCGCTAAACCCATCAAATAAAACAATCAAGCAATTACCTTTGTACTCTTCCTTGCAGGAGATGACCCAGCCCCCCGTCAAAGCAAAGGACTAGTGGAACAACTGCAAAACACACACAGAACATCACAAATCTCACCCAAAATGGAGCCAGAGAGATCAATCACAAAACAAAGCCTCGATATGCAGATTTATAGAATGGTAACTCTGTTTCCTTGTCGATAGGACCTTTAGCACAAGCAGCTGAGTCGATCAAAATGAGTACACAGACAAATTTCATCATGATATCACAAAACAAAACCTCGATATGCAGATTTATAGAATGGTCAAGATCTTGTGTCCCCAGGAAAAACATACATAAAGGGCAAATGATGGGACATATGTCCAGTCTTAGTAACCCCAGCCAAGATTGACAGAGTCTAATAACTTATCCCTGACAGAAAACAAAGGTTCACCCGATACACCATATACTGCATGGTTACAACATACACTACACAGTACTCATCTCTACTGGCCGGTGGCGTCGATCTTCTTCAGGAGATCTTCTTTCACATATTCCATCTCCTTGTCCACATAGACGCAGGCGGTGCTCTTGGTTCCCTGCCCTCCACCAAACCACATGACCGAGAAGGACACGAGAGCCAGTGCCAAGCCTGACGAAAGGACAAGTCCACATACTTTGATCGAGGTCATCCCAAGGTCGAGCGAGGCGTCATACTTGGGCTCGGAGATGTCTTTGTTTATCTTGTCGACGGTGGCGGTGATAGAGTCAATTTTGTCGAGGGTGAGTCCGAAGCGATCCTTCCGGTCGGCTTTCACCCGGCGGATCTCGGAGCGGACCTTGTCAACGGTGGACTGCGAACAGAGGCGGCGCGGGGTGAAGTGGGCGCGGGGTGGAGTGCGCCTGAGGATGGGGAGACGGGCGGTGGCGCTGGGGATGGGGGCGCCGGGGCGGTGGAGGGCGGTAGCGGTGCAGATGGGGACGCCGGAAGGGTGGAGGGCGGCGACGCGGGCAGTGGCGGTGGAGATGGGGGCGCCGGGGCGGTGGTGGAGGGCGGCGACGTCGGGGCGGTGGTGGAGGGCGGCGACGGCCGGGCGGTGGTGGAGGGCGGCGACGGCCGGGCGATGGTGGAGGGCGGCGACGGCCGGGCGGCGGTGGTGGGCGGCGGCGGCGACGGCCGGGCGGTGGTGGTGGTGGGCGGCGGCGGCGGCGGCGGAGGCGGCCCGGCGAATAGCCTCCATGGCTGTGGGGGAGAACTGGAAACCCTAACTAGTGGCGCACTCGACTGATCTAGGAGGAGGGGCGGCCCTTTTATTTCGCGGCCGGGAGGGATCGCCACCGTCCGATCAGATCAGATCGTCCAGCATGCTTTGGCTGGCTCGGTCCACGATCAACTGGGTCTGGTCTTTGGGCTGAAAAAAAAACTTGTCTAACCAAACTGGTGTTGGACACTCGTTTTCATCACAAATCTTATACATAAACTAGTAGTAGAATGTCCGTGTGTTGCCACTGGCTTTTAGCTCTTTTCTGGTTGTACGACTCGGGACCTTGTCGATGGATTCTTTCTGAACATCGACACAATCCATCTCTACCTCTCTTATACTCTGCAAAAGTAAACAAAAGTACACCTTTTGTATTATCATGTGCAACATATATATAAGGAATAACAATTATCTGTATGCATCTCATTGTGTAAAACTCGATGAGTTTTGAGTCTACTCGATCGTAGATACGTCCATGACTTTGTCAATCAACTTTTTTTGTGCCGTATGTCTTTATCTCTAACCTATAAAAGTGAACATATAAACATATATTAAAAATATAAAAGACAAAGTGTCATCTCACCCTACCATTGCTTGGCATCCTTTCTAAACTTTATAATATCTATGAAAAAGTCCTCACATACTCCGAGAGATGATGGCGTATTGTATATCTGAATGGAAAATGAGATGGTTATCACTACCTCGAAGGATGATGGCATATTGAATTTCTTATTTGCGATTAATGAAAGATGCATGTTGTTTTATGGCAAGTTTATCTCTCCTTATTCTTCAACCTCAACAAATATAATGTTTTTATGCCCAGAAGAAACATAAAGAGAAACACTCATTCATTAAACTTCTCCCAATTAATTATGGTATACCCACTTGTTTCTACCAAATAATAATGTGGGCATACAAATTCTAGTAAGATAACGGTGTGCTGATATATAGAGTAAAAAAGGACATAAAACAATGGTAGTTAAATAAACATTCTCTCATGACCGTCATGCCACCCTGAGAGAACCTTCCTCTCTATCGCATGCCTCCGCTCTCAATTTAGCGCATGACTTTGACTTCCCAACAAACTTGCATTTGGAAATGGTAGTGAAATTACAAGTCTTGAGTTATTCGTCTCTGACCATGCTATAGGATGCTTAATGCATGTGCATTGCCATGGAATAAACAAAACTACAGACCCAAATGTATGTCGTTCACGATGGCATAAGGTTCCATTTACATAGGGACACATACCATTATCTAATTTGTTTTTATCTGTGACAATCATCATGTCTCCTTACAAAACAACTCCTTGTAAACAAGGCAACCCTTCCAACCCTTGACTTCCTCACTTCACACGCTTGCTCTACCATCATTTTAGCTTCAAAAGTCTTATCATTTCGTGAAATATGATACTGTGTTGTATCTCTAATTTTAAAATGAAATATGCCTCACTTGTCATCAGAGATGTCTTATTTACAAGATGCCTATAGTGCAATAACAGTATTCTTCTCTCTTATTATTCGCCGGCAAGAAAGATAATATTTCTGTGCTTGCAAGAAACGTGAAGGAAAAATCACATTGTGTATATATGAGAAAATCCAACTGAAACAAAGGCCTGCTTAACTAAAATATGTGTACATTAGTCATAGGTGAGTGTTGACTTAAACGACAACCTAGTTTGTCTCCACGGTGGCCTCCTCATGGTGGTTCAGTAGCGAAGTTGTAGTCCTCAACCCATGCGCTAGAACTGGATAGCTACCATGGGAAAGACAAATATATCATTATTTGATTACATTCTCTTTTAGTTTGTAAGTATATACATGGTAGAATCTGAATATATTTTTTAGCTTTAATCTGAATAATTTTATCTACTACATTTGCAGGCTACAGAAGTGATTTAATCTAATTATGGAGAATGTTCATATGTTTGAGTAGTCATTAAGAAATTGTTATCAAACTATCAATAAAGGAATTGATCCAAAATAGAAACCTTCACTTGTTCCTACTGACCATTTAAAATAAGAAGTAGTGCATCAAATTATTTAATAGTGTGTGAGCCAATTCCCTAATTTTCTAGAAGAGAAAGGCTTGCACTTTTTAGTATTCGTAATTTCAAGATATGGAAACCTTACACGCGTTTCCAAATTCAATAACAAAAGGATCCACAATATGAACATGTCAGTAAACAAATGAACAGTCTGCTCCTACCAACATTGTTTCGAGGGTTTCCACCCCCTCCCACCACAGACCTCCCCACCCCACCCCCCTTTGATTTTTTTTGTTTTCTACCCTCCCCTTCGGCAAAATAAAATGCTTTAGCCCTGCTGTTGGGGAACGTAGTAATTTCAAAAAAATTCCTACGCACATGCAAGATCATGGTGATGCATAGCAACGAGAGGGGAGAGTCACTAGTAGAAAAAAGGTCAAATGTGAAGCACAATAGTGCCGGTTGGAATTTCAGCCGGCACTAATGTGTACACTAGTGCCAGTTCGTGGCGGCGATCAACAGCACCGGTTCGTGGCGAACCTTTAGTACCGGTTCATGCCACGAACCGGTACTAAAGAGGCTGTGTCAGCCTGCGGTCAGGCTATGGCCCCACTATCACCATTTAGTGCCGGTTCGTACCACGAACCAGTACTAATGAGGTTATGGCAAGCTGTTTTTAGTCCCACCTCGCTCCCCTAACAAGCCTTTTACCACCTTAAATATGTTATTTCTCAAACTATCACAAGCACTTGGTCTTCATTGAACTCTATGTGTAGAATTTGTGGCCGCAATATGAGTCTTCATCGGTTTATAAATCGTTGATGACTCATATTGACAATTCAGATTGTACACACAAAGATCATTGATGATCAAAGTATTTTTGATGTTATAAGATCATATTGACAATTTAGACTGTAAAGAAATATAAGATCATGATCTAAATGCTCTTATATTTTTTGCGTTCAGTATGCACCATTCAAAGCGACGCCATCAACTTTCAACCGTTTATGCCTTCATTTGCTATTTTTCATGCATTTAATGATTTGTTTTGAGAACTAAATGACCTGGAAATTGAAAAGCACTACAAATGAACTCTGAAAAAGTTGAAACTTGGCATGGTATCATCATTTCACCCACATATCATGTTCAAAAAAGTAGAGAGGGTTACGGCAAAAACTGGATGCACTTCGTTTACAAACTGGACAATCTCTTTCGAAGTATTCGGGTTTATGAGGTTATGGCAAGCTGTTTTTTAGTCCCACCTCGCGAAGTGAGAGGGACTAAGAGCGGTTTATAAGCCCTGAGTGCAGAGACGATAAAGAAGAGGCTCAATGCTCACGTTGCTTAGCTTCAAGCCTTCAGGAATACGGTAGACTGCATGGAGCTATGCGCAATGCAATTTACACTATTCCGAAAGGCTTGAAGCAAATTAAGAAGAAGAAGAAGAAGAAGAGGAGGAAGAATAAGAGGAGGAAGAAGAAGAAGAAGAAGAAGAAGAAGAAGAGGAG
>NC_057798.1:26104798-26105944 GCF_018294505.1 Triticum aestivum | reverse complement strand
GAGGAAGAAGAAGAGGAGGAAGAAGAAGAAGAGGAGGAGGAGGAAGAAGAAGAAGAAGAAGAACAAGAAGAAGAAGAGTAGGAGAAGGAGGAAGAAGAAGAGGAAGAGGAGGAAGAAGAAGCAGAAGAAGAAGAGGAGGAGGAGGAGGAGAAGGAGGAGAAGAAGAAGAAGAAGAAGAAGAACAAGAAGAAACTAAATACAGCAAAAAAACTATTCATAAATAAATAAAAGAAAAAAATAAAGCAGAAAAGAAATAACTATAAAAAAATTACTCAAAAATAAATGTGGGTGGCAGCGCACGGGCATTAGTACCGGTTGGAGGTTCCAACCGGTACTAATGTGTTGCCCTTTAGTACCGGTTGGAGCCACCAACCGGTACTAAAGGCCCACGTTTCCTGCCACTTGGGCTGGCCAAAATTGACCTTTAGTACCGGTTGGAGGCATCAACCGGTACTAAAGGCCCATCATATATATATGGCACTTACGAAAATTCAGTTATCGTTGCCAGTTCGTTCCACTTTTCTCGCGCGCGCGAGTCTCGATCTCGACGACACCGACGCCGACGCACCGCCGTGCTGTCGCCATCGCCATCGCCGCCCCCACCGCCCGTCGTCGTCGCCGCGCCCGTCTCGTCTCGCCGTCCCCGGCCGCCACCGGCACGTCTCGTCGCCGTCCCTGGCTGCCGCCGCCCGTCTCGTCGCCGTCATCGGCCCCTGCCGCCCGTCGTCACCGCCCGCCCGTACGCGCCCGGCCCGCTCCATACATGCACACACACGCACACTACACACACACACACATGTACATACACACACTACACACACACATACACACAGACACACACAAACACACACACACACTACACGTACACTACACATGTACACACATATACACACACACTACACACACACACATTTTTTTCACTTATTTTCGGTTTAATTTCTAATGTTTAGATGAATTAAAACTATCTTGTTTATTTTTAGAATGTTAGAAATATTATCATCGATGAATTAGAAATATGTTAATGTTTAGTTCAACTAGTTAAATTAATATAATAACTAGTTTATTTTTAGTAAATATAATGCTTAGTTAAACTAGTTGAATTAATATATAGAACTAGTTTATTTTTAGTAAATGTTTAGTTGAACT
>NC_057798.1:26102596-26104293 GCF_018294505.1 Triticum aestivum | reverse complement strand
TATATGCTTAGTTTGAACTAGTTGAATTAATATAACTAGTTTATTTTTAGTAAATGTTTAGTTGAACTAGTTGAATTAATATATATAGAGAACTAGTTTATTTTTAGTAAATGTTTAGTTGAACTAGTTGAATTAATATATAGAACTACTTTATTTTAGTATATGCTTAGTTTGAATTAATATAACTAGTTTATTTTAGTAAATGCTTAGTTGAATTACTAGAAGTAGTTGAATTAATTGAATTACTAAGTGATTAATGTTTCGCCTAATATGAACATAGGAAATGTCGTCTGATGACGGAAAAAATTTCATTATGTGTGATTACTGTGAAGACCAGCGCGGCCAGTGCGATAGAAATTTCCTTGTTGATGGTAGGCGATTCAGCATCAAGCTGGATGAGACTTTCGAATTCGATACAGTAAGTCACAACGACAAAGTCTGTTTTCGTAATTAAGCATAACTTAAATATGCTTCATTTGCCTGACTTATAATTTTTAATTTTCACTATTCTACTAGCGCATCCCGTGCCATGCAAGAATTTTTGTCTTGGATAAGATAGGTTTCAAAGATATGGAAACTACGGAGGTAAAGAGAGCTTACCTGAAAACTGAGCATGATAGTTATAGTTTCAGCGTCAAAGTATACAATACACACACGTACACATATTTTGAATGCAAAACTTGGCAAGCACTATGCAAGGCTTATGCATTTGAGCCTGGTATGGTTATCACCTTTGATATTCGTCCGGAAGATGATATTGAAGGTAATAGAGACATATGGGTCGATGTGCAGACGCCTCCAGTTCTACCATTATGTGAGTTCTTCTGAACTATATTTTTGTCTTTGATATTGCTTATTCAAAAATAACTGACAACTAATTTCTATTGACAGCTTATCTCCATTCAACCAAACATGTCCGGCGCTTGGTAGACAGGACCTACTACTGTCCCGGAGCTGAACTAAACTGCGAGGAAATAAGTCATTATGTTTCATGGCTTGAGGATCTTCATATTGTCAAGACAAATTTTCTTCCTGCACTTAGAAATGTTAGTACTCAAAACGTGCGACCAATAGTGATAGTATTGAACTACGGTCACATCTATTTAGGAATGATGGTAAGATATTTACTATTTGTCCTCAGTGCATATTTTGCATACATATTTTCTTTGCTAAACTTTCATTGCTAAGTATATTAATTAAGTACTATACGATGTTCTTCAACAGGGACTCCCGATGACAGTTGTGCCTCAAGGGATCGAGACTAAAGGTCAGATGTCAATTGTTAGCTTACGGCCAAGATATCCTGCATTGCACATGAATGCATTCAAGATTTCTAGAAGCGATGAATGCTTAATAGTGAAAGATTGGAGGAAAATTGTTAATGATCGCAGAGAAGTACTAGGGGGCAGCAATGAGAAGGGCAGCCCACGATTAGGAGACAAGTTCATCGGCATGCTCCAGTATGATCAATCAGGAGAGCTATACATGTTCTATGCTATTTTACTAGAGAGAGAGTAGCTAGCAGGAGTGATTTAGCTAGTTCTTCATGCTGCTCTTAATTAGTACTTGTCCTTTCATGTCCGTGGTCTTCGTTCTGAACTTAAGTGATTTGCTTTTGTGGTGTTATATATGAACGCTTATATCATGACAATCATGTTGAACTCGATGATTGGTTCTACTAGAAATTCTATTTATAT
>NC_057798.1:26094353-26102238 GCF_018294505.1 Triticum aestivum | reverse complement strand
AACGTGTACAATGTGTAGTATCGTAAAATACCAGCAAACGAAAAAGAATTAAAATGGAAACACAAAATTAAATGAAAAATAAATCATAAAACTAAAAAAAAAAACCAAACCTTATAGTACCGGTTGGTCTTACCAACCGGTACTAAAGGGCTCCAGGCCCCCGGAGCTGGCTCGTGCCACATGGTTG
This sequence comes from Triticum aestivum, assembly GCF_018294505.1. Lineage (NCBI taxonomy): Eukaryota > Viridiplantae > Streptophyta > Magnoliopsida > Poales > Poaceae > Triticum > Triticum aestivum. The sequence goes on along the minus strand of NC_057798.1, from coordinate 26,102,051 downwards.
CCCTTTAGCACCGGTTCGTGCTGAACCGGTACTAAAGGGGGGGGCTTTAGTGCCCACACTTTAGTGCCGGTTATGGAACCGGCACTAAAGGGCCTTACGAACCGGTGCTATTGCCCGGTTCTGCACTAGTGAGTGTTGTCCACGTACCCTCGTAGACCGAAAGCGGAAGCGTTATAACAACGCGGTTGATGTAGTCGTACGTCTTCATGGCCCGACCGATCAAGCACCGAAATTACGGCACCTCCGAGTTCTAGCACACGTTCAGCTCAATGACGTTCCCCGGACTCTGATCTAGCAAAGTGTCGGGGAAGAGTTTCGTCAGCACGATGGCGTGGTGACGATCTTGATGTTCTACCGTCGCACGGCTTCGCCTAAGCACCGCTACAATAATATCGAGGACTATGGTGGAGGGGGGCACCGCACACGGCTAAGAGATCTCAAGGATCAAGTGTCTCTAGGGTGCCCCCTGCCCCCGTATATAAAGGAGCAAGGGGGAGGCCGGCCGGCCCTTGCTAGGCGCGCCAGGAGGAGGAGTCCTCCTCCTAGTAGGAGTAGGACTCCCCTCTTTCCTATCCCTCTTTCCTACTCCTACTAGGAGGGGAAAGGAAGGGGGAGAGGGAGAGGGAAAGGGGGGCGTCGCCCCCCCCCCCTTCTCCTAGTCCAATTCGGACCAGAGGGGAGGGGGCGCGCAGCCCACCCTGGCTGCCCCTCTCTCTCTCCACTAAGGCCCATAGGGCCCATTACTTCTCCCGGGGGGGTTCCGGTAACCCTCCGGTACTCCGGTTTTCTCCGAAATCACTCGAAACACTTCCGGTGTCCGAATATAGTCGTTCAATATATCAATCTTTATGTCTCGGGCATTTCGAGACTCTTCGTCATGTTCGTGATCACATCCGGGACTCCGAACAAACCTCGGTACATCAAAACATATAAACTCATAATATAATTGTCATCGTAACGTTAAGCGTGCGGACCCTACGGGTTCGAGAACTATGTAGACATGACCTGGAACTGTTTCCGGTCAATAACCAATAGCGGAACCTGGATGCTCATATTGGCTCCTACATATTCTATGAAGATCTTTATCGGTCAAACCGCATAACAACATATGTTGTTCCCTTTGTCATCGGTATGTTACTTGCCCGAGATTCGATCGTCGGTATCTCAATACCTAGTTCAATCTCGTTACCGGCAAGTCTCTTTACTCGTTATGTAATGCATCATTCCGTAACTATCTCATTAGTTAAGTATATTGCTTGCAAGGCTTATAGTGATGTGCATTACCGAGAGGGCCCAGAGATACCTCTCCGACAATCGGAGTGACAAAACCTATTCTCGAAATACGCCAACTCAACATGAACCTTTGGAGACACCTGTAGAGATCCTTTATAATCACCCAGTTACGTTGTGACGTTTGGTAGCACACAAAGTGTTCCTCCGGTAAACGGGACTTGCATAATCTCATAGTTATAGGAACTTGTATAAGTCATGAAGAAAGCAATAGCAATATACTAAACGATCAAGTGCTAAGCTAACGGAGTGGGTCATGTCAATCGCATCATTCTCCTAATGATGTGATCCCATTAATCAAATGACAACACATGTCTATGGTTAGGAAACATAACCATCTTTGATCAATGAGCTAGTCAAGTAGAGGCATACTAGTGACATTAAGTTTGTCTATGTATTCACACATGTATCATGTTTCCGGTTAATACAATTCTAGCATGAATAATAAACATTTATCATGATATGAGGAAATAAATAATAACTTTATTATTGCCTCTAGGGCATATTTCCTTCAGTCTCCCACTTGCACTAGAGTCAATAATCTAGATTACACAGTAATGATTCTAACACCCATGGAGTCTTGGTGCTGATCATGTTTTGCTCGTGGAAGAGGCTTAGTCAATGGGTTTGCAACATTCAGATCCGTATGTATCTTGCAAATCTCTATGTCTCCCACCTGGACTTGGTCCCGGATGGAATTAAAGCGTCTCTTGATGTGCTTGGTCCTCTTGTGAAATCTGGATTCCTTTGCCAAGGCAATTGCACCAGTATTGTCACAGAAGATCTTCATTGCTCCCGATGCACTAGGTATGACACCTAGATTAGAAATGAACTCTTTCATCCAGACTCCTTCATTTGCTGCTTCCGAAGCAGCTATGTACTCCGCTTCGCATGTAGATCCCGTCACGACGCTTTGTTCAGAACTGCACCAACTGACAGCTCCACCATTCAATATAAACATGTGTCCGGTTTGCGATTTAGAATCGTCCGGATCAGTGTCAAAGCTTGCATCGACGTAACCATTTACGACTAGCTCTTTGTCACCTCCATAAACGAGAAACATATCCTTAGTCCTTTTCAGGTATTTCAGGATATTCTTGACCGCTGTCCAGTGATCCACTCCTGGATTACTATGGTACCTACCTGCCAAGCTTATTGCTAAGCACACGTCAGGTCTGGTACACAGCATTGCATACATGATAGAGCCTATGGCTGAAGCATAGGGAACATCTTTCATTTTCTCTCTATCCTCTGCTGTGGTCGGGCATTGAGTCTGACTCAACTTCACACCTTGTAATACAGGCAAGAACCCTTTCTTTGCCTGATCCATTTTGAACTTCTTCAAAACTTTATCAAGGTATGTGCTTTGTGAAAGTCCAATTAAGCGTCTTGATCTATCTCTATAGATCTTGATGCCCAATATGTAAGCAGCTTCACCGAGGTCTTCCATTGAAAAACTTTTATTCAAGTATCCCTTTATGCCATCCAGAAATTCTATATCATTTCCAATTAACAATATGTCATCTACATATAATATCAGAAATGCTACAGAGCTCCCACTCACTTTCTTGTAAATGCAGGCTTCTTCGAAAGTCTGTATAAAACCATATGCTTTGATCATACTGTCAAAGCGTTTATTCCAACTCCGAGATGCTTGCACCAGTCCATAAATGGATCGCTGGAGCTTGCACACTTTGTCAGCACCTTTAGGATCGACAAAACCTTCCGGTTGCATCATATACAACTCTTCTTTCAAAAATCCATTCAGGAATGCAGTTTTGACATCCATTTGCCAAATTTCATAATCATAAAATGCGGTAATTGCTAACATGATTCGAACAGACTTAAGCATCGCTATGGGTGAGAAAGTCTCATCGTAGTCAACCCCTTGAACTTGTCGAAAACCTTTCGCAACAAGTCGAGCTTTGTAGACAGTTACATTACCATCAGCGTCAGTCTTCTTCTTGAAGATCCATTTATTTTCTATGGCTTGCCGATCATCAGGCAAGTCAACAAAAGTCCATACTTTGTTCTCATACATGGATCCCATCTCAGATTTCATGGCCTCAAGCCATTTTGCGGAATCTGGGCTCATCATCGCTTCCTCATAGTTCGTAGGTTCGCCATGGTCGAGTAACATGACTTCCAGAACAGGATTACCGTACCACTCTGGTGCGGATCTCACTCTGGTAGACCTACGAGGTTCGGTAGTAACTTGATCTGAAGTTTCATGATCGATATCATTAGCTTCCTCACTAATTGGTGTAGGTGTCACAGGAACCGGTTTCTGTGATGAACTACTTTCCAATAAGGGAGCAGTTACAGTTACCTCATCAAGTTCTACTTTCTTCCCACTCACTTCTTTCGAGAGAAACTCCTTCTCTAGAAAGGATCCAAATTTAGCAACAAATGGCTTGCCTTCGGATCTGTGATAGAAGGTGTACCCAATAGTCTCCTTTGGGTATCCTATGAAGACACATTTCTCCGATTTGGGTTCGAGCTTATTAGGTTGAAGCTTTTTGACATAAGCATCGCAGCCCCAAACTTTAAGAAACGACAACTTTGGTTTCTTGCCAAACCACAGTTCATAAGGTGTCGTGTCAACGGATTTTGATGGTGCCCTATTTAACATGAATGCGGCCGTCTCTAAAGCATAACCCCAAAATGATAGCGGTAAATCAGTAAGAGACATCATAGATTGCACCATATCTAGTAAAGTACGATTACGACGTTCGGACACACCATTTCGTTGTGGTGTTCCGGATGGCGTGAGTTGCGAAACTATTCCGCATTGCTTCAAATGTAAACCAAACTCGTAACTCAAATATTCTCCTCCACGATTAGATCGTAGAAATTTTATTTTCTTGTTACGATGATTTTCCACTTCATTCTGAAATTCTTTGAACTTTTCAAATGTTTCAGACTTGTGTTTCATCAAGTAGATATACCCATATCTGTTCAAATCATCTGTGAAGGTGAGAAAATAATGATACCCGCCGCGAGCCTCAATATTCATTGGACCACATACATAAGTATGTATGATTTCCAACAAATCAGTTGCTCGCTCCATAGTTCCGAAGAACGACGTTTTAGTCATCTTGCCCATGAGGCACGGTTCGCAAGTACCAAGTGATTCATAATCAAGTGATTCCAGAAGTCCATCAGTATGGAGTTTCTTCATGCGTTTTACACCAATATGACCCAAACGGCAGTGCCACAAATAAGTTGCACTATCATTATCAACTCTGCATCTTTTGGCTTCAACATTATGAATATGTGTATCACTACTATCGAGATTCAATAAAAATAGACCACTCTTTAAGGGTGCATGACCATAAAAGATATTACTCATATAAATAGAACAACCATTATTCTCTGATTTAAATGAATAACCGTCTCGCATCAAACAAGATCCAGATATAATGTTCGTGCTTAACGTTGGCACCAAATAATAATTATTTAGGTCTAAAACTAATCCCGATGGTAGATGTAGAGGTAGCGTGCCGACCGCGATCACATCGACTTTGGAACCATTTCCCACGCGCATCGTCACCTTGTCCTTAGCCAATCTTCGCTTAATCCGTAGTCCCTGTTTCGAGTTGCAAATATTAGCAACAGAACCAGTATCAAATAGCCAGGTGCTACTGCGAGCATTAGTAAGGTACACATCAATAACATGTATATCACATATACCTTTGTTCACCTTGCCATCCTTCTTATCCGCCAAATACTTGGGGCAGTTCCGCTTCCAGTGTCCAGTCTGCTTGCAGTAGAAGCACTCAGTTTCAGGCTTAGGTCCAGACTTGGGTTTCTTCTCCTGAGCAGCAACTTGCTTGCTTTCTTCTTGAAGTTCCCCTTCTTCTTCCCTTTGCCCTTCTTCTTGAAACTGGTGGTCTTATTGACCATCAACACTTGATGCTCCTTCTTGATTTCTACCTCCGCAGCCTTTAGCATTGCGAAGAGCTCAGGAATAGTCTTGTCCATCCCTTGCATATTATAGTTCATCACGAAGCTCTTGTAGCTTGGTGGCAGTGATTGAAGAATTCTGTCAATGACACTATCATCAGGAAGATTAACTCCCTGTTGAATCAAGTGATTATTATACCCAGATATTTTGAGTATATGTTCACTGACAGAACTATTCTCCTCCATCTTACAACTATAGAACTTATTGGAGACTTCATATCTCTCAATCGGGGCATTTGCTTGAAATATTAACTTCAACTCCTGGAACATCTCATATGCTCCATGACGTTCAAAACGTCGTTGAAGACCCGGTTCTAAGCCGTAAAGCATGGCACACTGAACTATCGAGTAGTCATCAGCTTTGCTCTGCCAGACGTTCTTAACGTCGTCAGTTGCATCTGCAGCAGGCCTGGCACCCAGCGGTGCTTCCAGGACGTAATTCTTCTGTGCAGCAATGAGGATAATCCTCAAGTTACGGACCCAGTCCCTGTAGTTGCTACCATCATCTTTCAACTTAGCTTTCTCAAGGAACGCATTAAAATTCAACGGAACAACAGCACGAGCCATCTATCTACAACAAACATAGACAAGCAAAATACTATCAGGTACTAAGTTCATGATAAATTTAGTTCAATTAATCATATTACTTAAGAAATCTCACTTAGACAGACATCTCTCTAGTCATCTAAGTGATCACGTGATCCAAATCAACTAAACCATGTCCGATCATCACGTGAGATGGAGTAGTTTTAATGGTGAACATCACTATGTTGATCATATCTACTATATGATTCACGTTCGACCTTTCGGTCGCCGTGTTCCGAGGCCATATTTGTATATGCTAGGCTCGTCAGTTTAACCTGAGTATTCCGCGTGTGCAACCGTTTTGCACCCGTTGTATTTGAACGTAGAGCCTATCACACCCGATCATCACGTGGTGTCTCAGCACGAAGAACTTTCGCAACGGTGCATACTCAAGGAGAACACTTCTTGATAATTAGTGAGAGATCATCTTAAAATGCTATCGTCAATCAAAGCAAGATAAGATGCATAAAGGATAAACATCACATGCAATCAATATAAGTGATATGATATGGCCATCATCATCTTGTGCTTGTGATCTCCATCTCCGAAGCACCGTCGTGATCACCATCGTCACCGGCGGAACACCTTGATCTCCATCGTAGCATCGTTGTCGTCTCGCCAATCTTATGCTTCTATGACTATCGCTACCGCTTAGTGATAAAGTAAAGCATTATAGGGCGATTGCATTGCATACAATAAAGCGACAACCATATGGCTCCTGCCAGTTGCCCATAACTCAGTTACAAAACATGATCATCTCATACAATAAAATATAGCATCACGTCTTGATCATATCACATCACAACATGTCCTGCAAAAACAAGTTAGACGTCCTCTACTTTGTTGGTGCAAGTTTTACGTGGCTGCTATGGGCTTAGCAAGAACCGTTCTTACCTACGCATCAAAAACCACAATGATAGTTCGTCAAGTTAGTGCTGTTTTAATCTTCGCAAGGACCGGGCGTAGCCATACTCGGTTCAACTAAAGTTGGAAAAACTGACACCCGCTAGCCACCTCTGTGCAAAACACGTCGGGAGAACTGGTCTCGCGTAAGCGTACGCGTAATGTCGGTCCGGGCCGCTTCATCCAACAATATCGCCGAACCAAATTATGACATGCTGGTAAGCAGTATGACTTGTATCGCCCACAACTCACTTGTGTTCTACTCGTGCATATAACATCTATGCATAAAACCTGGCTCTGATACCACTGTTGGAGAACGTAGTAATTTCAGAAAAATTCCTACGCACACGCAAGATCATGGTGATGCATAGCAACGAGAGGGGAGAGTGTTGTCCACGTACCCTCGTAGACCTAAAGCAGAAGCGTTACAACAACGCGGTTGATGTAGTCATACGTCTTCATGGCCCGACCGATCAAGCATCGAAACTACGGCACCTCCGAGTTCTAGCACACGTTCAGCTCGATGACGTTCCCTGGACTCTGATCCAGCAAAGTGTCGGGGAAGAGTTTCGTCAGCACGACGGCGTGGTGACGATCTTGATGTTCTACCGTCGCAGGGCTTCGCCTAAGCACCGCTACAATAATATCGAGGACTATGGTGGAGGGGGGCACCGCACACGGCTAAGAGATCTCAAGGATCAATTGTTGTGTCTCTAGGGTGCCCCCCTGCCCCCGTATATAAAGGAGCAAGGGGGGAGGCCGGCCGGCCCTTGCTAGTCGCGCCAGGAGGAGGAGTCCTCCTCCTAGTAGGAGTAGGACTCCCCTCTTTCCTACTCCTACTAGGAGGGGAAAGGAAGGGGGAGAGGGAGAGGGAAAGGGGGGCGCCGCCCCCCCTTCTCCTAGTCCAATTCGGACCAGAGGGGAGGGGGCGCGCGGCCCACCCTGGCTGCCCCT